>NC_090931.1:49968518-50268518 GCF_040938575.1 Ambystoma mexicanum | reverse complement strand
AGGCCTCCCCCCCATTATACAGGTCCCTCAAGTTTAGCAGGGTTCTGTCTCCTAATTGCATTGTATGATATTTAGATTGCATTGATAGGCCTCCCCCCGTCATACAGGTCTCTCAAATCTAGTAGGGTTTTTGTGTCCAGATTGCATTGTATGATATTTAGATTGCATTGATAGGCCTCTCTCTCACTACACAGGTCTCTCGAATTTGATAGGGGTTCTGTGTCCATATTGCATTGTGTGATATTTAGTTTGCATTGATAGGCCTCTCTCCCACTGTACAGGTCTCTCGAAGTTAGCAGGGGTTCTGTCTCCAATGTGCATTGTCTGATATTTAGAATGCACTGATAGGCCTCTCTCCCACTACACAGGTCTCTCAAATCTAGTAGGGTTTTTGTGTCCAGATTGCACTGTATGATATTTAGATTGCATTGATAGGCCTTTCTCCCACTACACAGGTCTCTCAAATCTAGTAGGGTTTTTGTGTCCAGATTGTATTGTATGATATTTAGATTGCATTGATAGGCCTCTCTCCCACTATACAGGTCTCTCAAAGTTAGCAGAGATTCTGTCTCCAAACTGCATTGTATGATGCTTTAAATAGCATTGATAGACCATGCCCCCACTATGCAGGTCTCTCAAATTCGCTTACCAACTCACTCTAAAGTGAGACAGAATCCACCACTGAACTACTGTGGAGTGACACTCTGATTAGGAGCTCACGCCTCATAAGGTGTAAGTCCTAGCTGCGCCCCACAAAGTCACTCCTCAACTAGTATATATCCTTCTTAAACCTACATAGCTAACTCACCACAGTGAACCGTGTTCAGGGAGACGGAGACTAAAGAGAGCGACCGATAACACCCAACTATATTACTATATAACCCATAACCACCTCCCATAGCCCCACCAAGACAGCCACTGAACTAATAGGCAACATCAGCCGGAAATACTACCTACAGACAAAGGCTAAAACCGGTAGCGGACAGCCTCCACACCTAGTACTAGGCCACAAGAGAACCAGACCAAAGCAGAACCAACTGGACTTCAGCAAAGAAACAAAGACTAAACAACTCTGAATCTTATAAAGCCGAGCAAACGACCCATCCTGAGGAAAAGAAAAAGAGAAGAAACAACAAACACTCCAGAACTGCAACAAAGAACCACAACTACAGAACACACCCCCAAAGACGGGAACAAAAATCGAACCAACACTGAGAGAAGAGACAAATCCATCTACTTAACCGCATACCTCACTGAGAACTATTTACCAGACCCAACCAACCCAACACTAGAAGCAGCAACATTAAACAACCTAACAAAATCACGCAGAAGAAGGATGAACAACACCAGAAACAACAAACACACGACCCAAGCGATAACACCTTACATCACCAAAGCTAGAAGAACTTCCAATCAACAACCACAACTCCTGGAAGACAAATCCAATGAAAACAAAAACCCAAGACAAAACCTAGAAGAACTATTGAGGACGCCGACACCCCGAAACCTACGCCTCAACAATATCAGAAGACGACCCTAACAAAAAAAGCCAAACCAAACTACACCTCCAAACTCCACTGCAATCTAATAAATGCAAGATCCGTGTCAAAACACTCTACAGAGATCTTGAACCTACTTGATGACAATGGCATTGACATCCTATTCATCACAGGAACACGGCTGGACGACAACTACAAAATCACACTCCAAAGCTGCTTTCCAGCAAACTTCAAATGCCTTCAACTAAACAGGAAAAACAAAAAAGGAGGAGGCATCGCAATAGCATTCAAAGAACACCTAAAAATAAAAACAGACAAACCACTCAACATCCTCAACTGCAAAACCATGGTTATACACCTTACAGCGAGCCCAAAAACCAACATCACATTCATCTTGGTGTACAGACCACCAATTTATGATGCATTCTTCGTCGTCAACTTCGTAGAAGCCATCATCAACATAGCCATCAACCACAAACACCTAATCATCCTGGGGTACTTCAACATCTGGTTCAAAGATAGTCACGCCAACTCCCAAAACTCACTGATTGAACAACTCACTCCCATGAAACTAGGACAACTAGTAAAAGGGGCAACACACTCGGCAGGACACACCCTGGACGCAGTTTTCGCCAAGGAAAAACTCATCACCATGGCACCGCCGATACAAATACTGTGGAGCGACCATCTCATCATCCCATCGTGATCACTCTGCCTATTCAAGTCTGCATCCAACCTCCTAAACTCACAACCACCACAAAAATAAACTGGAAAGATGTCAAAGAAAGCAACCTAGTCAAACAACTGGAGTTAACCAAACCCTCAACTATAGAACTAGAGCTAGCCTACCTAGACTGGAAAGCGGAGCTATTACACAAATGGATTGCAGATACAATTGACAAGATCGCGCCAGAAAAAACATTCACACCATCAAAAAAGAGAGCAATGGCAAAATGGTTCACCCCACTATTAAGCACCATGAAGAAGGAAAGCAAAAAGGTGGAACTGGAATGGAGGAAAGAATACAACCTAGACAAAAAAACACTGTTCCAGAAACAAATCTGCGCATACAAGAAGGAAATTCAAAAGGCGAAGAGAAGGCATTATGATGACAGAATCACCAATGCCACCAACACACAAAAAGTAATGTTTAACATCATTAAAGAAATGAGAAACCCACCAGGCTGTGATAACACCCCAACCCTTTCGGAGATATGCAACGACCTGGAAGAGCACTTCAAGAAAATAATCAATGACATCTGACAAACCATTCAACAGAGTCCAACCAACCACAACATACAACCAAACAAACCTAACTCAGAACCGCAGCACAAACTCAAAAACATTCCTGAAATATCAGCAGAGGCATTCGCAATGCTGGTAAAACACAGCAAGAAAGCTGGTTCACCCATAGATCCCTGTCCCCTGGACATCTACAAATCAATCCTCGCACAAGGAACGCTAGCAGAATATTACAGAAACCTTCTAAATCTATCACTTACAACAGGAACTGTACCAAGGACCTTTAAATCAGCATACATCAAACCACTCCTGAAAAACATAAGCAGCGACGTAGATGACCTCTCCAACTACAGACCGATCTTAAACATCCCATAACCCGGCAAAACTCCTGGAAACCTACGTATACAAACTAACCCAAGAACACGTTGAAAAACACCACCTGCTAGACCAAGCTCAAGTCGGCTTCAGACCCACAAGAGGAACGAAAACAGCACTACTATTCATCTGGGACGACCTAAAAATGAAACGCAGACTCAAACACAACCTCAGCCCTTATTCTGCTCGACCTCTCTGCAGCCTTCGACACAGTTAGCCATGACACCCTAACCAAAAGACTAGAAGACATAGGCATAACAGACACAGCACTACGCTGGACTAAATCTTTCCTAGCAGACAGAACAGAAACCGTATGGATTAAACCCTTCATAACCACTCCACAAGTTAATGACTGTGGAGTGCCACAAGGATCCTCACTATCACCACTGTACTTCAACATCTACCAGACCCCAGTTATCAACATTTTCAAGAAATACAACATTACATGCTACAACTACGCAGATTATACTCAAATCATCTACAAAATCAAAGACACCCAAGCCGATCACTCAACCCTTACCGACTGTCTAAAAGAAGTATTCAACTGGCAGAATGCCAACAACCTGAAAATCAACCCAGAAATCATGATCATATCCAAAGACCAAGAGAACGAAACTGCGATCCCAACGGAAATTGGAACCGCACCATCACCATCTAAGGTAGTAAAAAATCTGAGAGTCCTGATGGACAACACCCTAACCTTAGAACCACAAATAAATGCAACAGTCAAGAAATGTTTCTTCCTCCTCCAAAAGGCAAGAAGAACCCTACCTTTCCTCTCCTTCACGCACAAAACATTCACTATTGTCGCCCTCATCATGTCAAGAATCAACCATACAAACAGCCTCTACCTCGGAATACTAGAATACCTCCTGAAGAAACTACAACGGATCCAACATACAGAAGCCAGACTATCCAGAAGTGACCACATCACCCCAGCCCTAAAAACACTTCACTGGCTCCCAGAAAAACATTGCATCACATTCAAAACAATGTGCAGAATGCACAGGGCAATCTGTGGACAAGGAGCAGAATTCCTACAAAAGAAAATAGCAATCTACAAGCCAACGAGACTCCTCAGATCAAGCAACAAAATCCACCTGGAACTAAAACCATACATTAAGAAAATCCTCAGAGGCACCCCCTTCTACCACTTAGCTGAAAAAACCTGGAACATCCCAAAAGAAATTAGAAACACCAAAGATCACCTAAAATTCAGAAAATTACTAAAGACCTGGCTCTTCAACACCACAGACTCAAACTTAAAACCGACACAACAGAAAGGAAAAAACATAACTAAACGGGAAAAGACACTGACAAGCTCCCCGAACCGACTCAGAAGCACCCATGGCACCAGGACGGGTGACGGCGGGCAGAGTGGAACACAGGTGACACCCATGGAGATGGAGTCAACAAAAACACCAGCCAATCCCATCCAACATCTTCACCCAGCCCTTAGCTGCTACTTGTAGAGATATTACCAATCATCACACTAACTGAGTTGTGGACACTGGCAGGTGCACTGGCCATATAAGTGGGAAGGAAGGACAGATAGGGTTGTTAGGGAGGCTGGTGGAGGTTGGAGCGAGATGTGAAAGGGACCTCGAATGCAAGACGGGCCAGACCTAACCAGAGGCACAGAGTGACCCTGCACCATCTGGAGAGATTACACAAGCCCAACTCGTCAATTCAGGATAGAGATGCCAACTAACCAATTCCACTAACAATTTCCTCCTCTGCATACACCTCTCAAACTCCAAACCAAACACAACCACAAACCTACAGTACAACAAACCGCACAAACTTCACTACACTGCAACAACAAAACAAAAAACACACATAGACTCACACAAATGTACACAACGACTACCGGCCGCAAACACCCCAGGCCCTGTCAACGGACCCACGGGTCTGAGGCCGCCAACAGCGCATCACTGCACTCTTGCACTTTTCCAGCTTCCTCCCACTAACTCACCCTCCCTTCCTCTTTCAGAGCCGGCAGAGCACCAGGTGACCACTCCTGTGGTGATAGTGCACGGTACAAATGTCCTTTAACATTAACATTAACATTAACATAGAGGAAGCCAGCAGGTGCTCATTGGTTACCTTTAAATGCAACCAGCCGTGGAGCATAACACAAGCTTGAATGCAGGTTCCTCACCCACTGTGCCACATTGGTTTCGCCTGATGAGAGGTGGGCCCTCACTGGGTTAGTCATATTCAGGGCATACGGTTACACCACAGGGACAACCTCCCTAAGGGGTGTATTGTGACAGTGAATCCACCTGGTGGCCTCCTCACAAGGTCATAGAGCAGATGTTAGACTGCCTGCCAATTACACGGTGCCAAAAATGCCCCTTCTGCTGCGATTGTGATGGCATTGTACTGCTAACGTCTGATGTAGAGTTCCAACAGGTGGCCGCTGAGGTCTGTATGTTCTGCAGGGGTGACCTGTGGCACGCCTGCAGTTGGTGAAGTGCACTCTTGTCAATTTGAAATGGGAGCTGATATTCTAGGCCACACTGATCATTTCTTTCCCAGGTTCTTCAGTGCTGCTAGCACGTGACCAAGAAGGACACGTGCAAAGCAGCGGACATGCTGAGCCGCTGCGCCCCCACCTCCTCCACCTTCTCTCAGAATGCAATTCCCCTGTGACTTCGGCCCTGAATTCATTACATGTACAATTTTGCCTGGTGCCAAACTGCACATACGTGCTACTCCCTGGTGTTACTCCAGGACCCCTCTTGGATGGCCAATGAAGGAAAGCTCACCAAGTGGGTTGTGATGCCCACATAGGCAATGCACTGACCTCTGACCCACATGTCCAAGGTGAAGTGGATTTTTTACCCCATGGACTGCTGTAGTTACCCCGCAAAAGTGGCCATAGCTTCATCGTCAACCTGTAGTACTGCCTTGCAAGAGAAAAAATGGTGGGCGGGAACTTCCAAGTGGTGTCAACTTTTCCCACAAGCCACCAGAAACCAAGGTTTTCCGCAAAAGAGTAGGACAACAGGTCCATTTGCCAACATTTATAGCCAGTTTATCACATAACTTGTGATATTTTTAGCCACTCTCAAATGCTTCCACGACAACGGCCTGACACAATGGTGGGCACTGCTGCTATGTAACACTGGGGCACAAAGGGTAGAACTTGATATCCCATTCCGAAGCACAGCTGCAGTATTTTGTGGGGTAAGTGTGTGGACTGCTGGTGGTATGCTGCTTGTCTGAAGGTATGGGGAGCAAGCCACGCCAGACCTTAGGACTTCTTTACATGTCTTTGCATGGTGTGGCAGCACCTGGGTCTGCATCGTGGTACCCAAGCTGGGCCCTGCTCTCTGTGGTAACCTGAGGGACTTGCGTCCCAAATGACATGCTGCTGTCTGGTTTCTGGACCCCACTGTTCTGTCTCTAGAGCAGGCAAGGCTTCTCACCCTCTGCAAGGTTCCACTATGAACACCAGCACATGTCTCTGGGCTCTTCACCCTATTAACAGTTCAAGTAAGAATGCTCAATAACTCTCCTTGGAGCTTCCTACCTGGTGTACAAAGGAGTAGCGAGTGTTTCTAGGCCCCCTGACTCCTTATGCAGTTCAACTCCTGTACGGAATACAGTTCCTGTAAATGTCACTAAATAGAATTGTTCGGAACCCCATTCCCTCCTACCTTTTCCTGGGGTCTCAGGTTCCACCCCCCCCATCTTGAGGTCGGTTTGATTGTGGCCCCCAATGGGCCCAATGGATTCTCACCCTGAGGTCTCAAGTTTCACCCCCCTCCTGGGGTATCTGGCCTTTCAGCCCCTCTTAGGCTCTTGCGTTTCTCAGCCCCTCTTGGGCTTGTTGCCTTTTCAGCCCCTCTTGGGCTCTTGGGTTTCCCAGCCCCCTTGGGCTCTTGGGATTCTCAGACCCTTCTTGGGCTATATGGATTTTCAACCTTTCTTGGGCTACCTAGTTGCTCAGCCCGTCTTTTGATATAACTGGGCCTGTCCGCCCTCCTCCCTGTTCCCTGGATGAACCGCATGCTTGATTTGCTGCAGCAGCATCCCTCAGGGCAGCCAGTCTCCTCGAAAGATGCAGAAGCGCGGCTCCGACTTCTCCTCAGTCTTCTGCGACAGCGAGCAGGCGCCAGTGCTTCCCGTTGGTTCATGGTTGGACTTTGCTGTCAGTTCCAGCAGATTTCGGTCAACCACTTTCTGTGCGGTCGCATTTCTTCTCTCTGCAGCAGGGCTGAGCTTCTCCAGATCTTGGCCTCCTTGCAGGTAGCAGCACTCCGCAGGCTTTCTTGCTCCCCCATGCTCCACGCTGTCTGCATGGGACTGCTTGCTAGCTCTGCTCTCCTGCTGGTTGTCTGTGTTGATTTCAGTAGACCTTTAAATTCCTACCTGCAAGGAGATGGAACAATCCATTGGTCTGCCATTTCATGCAAGAATTGAAATCCCCAAGGAGATGGAACACTCCATTGGTCTGGCATTTTATGCAAGAATTGAAATCCCCAAGGATATGGAACACTCATATAGCCAAATAAGACATTAACTTCCGGTGGTAGGGAGGGTAAGACATTTCCCTGTTGAGGCATGGCCTGACTTCTCGGGGGCGGGAGGAGGGCCCCCAGGGGGATCCCCCTTGCACTGTCCCGTAGAAGGTGTTAAGCTTAGTGGGCTCACCTCCTTAGTCCAAAAGGGGGTGACTCTGCCTTGGGAAGAGGGGACGAATTCTCTGGATTCGTCACACCTCTCTGGTCATACAGTTTTCCTGCACAACGTGGCGTGGCCAGATTCTGTTCTGTTTATTCTGTGTGAAGTACTGCCACACTTTTGACTTCAGTTGAGGGCTGGCAACACGCACGCTGGGATCATCTGAACATGATGGTGCCGGCTTCTGGTTTCCACATTATGATGCAATGTGGTTTCCAATCTGCGACAGGAAGTCTGCTTCTGAAAGAGCACAAGAGTGAGCATGCTTCTATTACTGATCTATCCTCTGTCGCGTTATTCTCCTCTTTCTCCTTAGTATCACAGCATTTCAGCAGCAGCTCATGTTCCCGTACGGACTCGGGTGGATCCTAATATTTGTCTTGGTCATGTCTGGCCTGTCTGGCCGTGGGCGGTGTGCCGCGCCGCTCCCTGCATTTTCTTCATGATCTTCCTGCTGCTTCACTCTCTGCTTCCTAAAGGTAAGGTCTCCACCATCTTCATTGGCCGTGCTCCCTGCATCAATGCTAGTCTTCTAGCCTTTCCTCGTTGCCCGACTCTGTCTATGGGCCATTGTTTCCGCGCATGAAGCTACATCCTGAGTCCTGCATGGTCAGCATTCTTCCTTCCTCTGAACCAGCCTATCCTCCTATGTGACCCCTGCTCTGCTAATTGATATCATCATCTCTGTCCTGACCTTATTGCTGCATCGCTCTCTCTACTCTCCTTCCTCCCTACCTGTACACAGCTCCAGGGGTCCCCTCAGCGGCTCCTTTGATGACTGTTTCATTCTTACCTTGGACTGATCCACTATCCATGACTCAGTTCACCACAGCCGCCTGCAGCCCCCTTGGGTTCATGAACGTCACTCCTCTTCTGCCATGGCTACTATGACTTTTGTACCTCAGAGTTTTACTCATGGTTGTAATGTTCTCTGTAATTCTTGCAATGCTTTGTCATTTTATTTCATGTAACCTCTCTGCTACCTACATACTGTGGTATTGTACTGTTATGTTTGTGCATTGATTGCTTGCTTTTTCCCCTGCAGCCCTATTTCTTTCATTGCTGACTTTTACTGTTTTTGTCTCTATCACATTCTGACCCCTCTCGCTCTCTCCATACTCCCCCTCTCTCCCCCCTTTTGTTGTTCAGCACTTGCACATTCTAAATCGTCTCACGACCTAGTCAGAATGTTTGTGTCTGTTCTCTTCCCCTTACCCCAGTCATGCGCTTTCTTTCAAAATCTTTTAAGTACATTTTTATGGTTGTTGTGTCCCTTCCTCATCCCTATTGCAGCCCCATCTTGATGCGCCTTGAAACACAATTGCTGTATAGTGCGCATTACAAATGACCAACAAATAAATCCATGCCATCATCATTATCAGTGGGTGGCAACATGGAGGTATAGACCTGTTGTTGTCAGTCTCCTTCCATTTTCAAGTACTCCGTGAGTTGTGCTTCTCTGACTCTCGGTAGATCAGATCTGTGGCCCGCCCCTCTCTGCCCCTGTGATCGTGGGAGGAACTGAAACTTGATCCCAGTGGAGGTTCATCTTCGTGGTGTAATGCACGTGCACATTCTTTCACTGGTTCGTGAACCTTTCTCAAGCCACGCGCTACCTTTACTTGTCCACATACAATGTGGCATCCCCAGTGAATACAGCAAGAGTTGCTGCAGTAGTGAAAAGAGCAAACACAGCAAGCCTCCTTTGCACCTGTCTCATTTGAGTGCCGCTGGCATGTTGTCCCAATGCATTCTTCACAGACTGGTGTTATCACGCAACTCCCGCCTGAATCTCTGCTACATCCTCCCACAAAAATCATGTGAGTGTGACTCTCCCAGGAGCAGCTCTCAAGAATTCTGTGTTCCTCCTGCTCCTCCTCCTATGTGTCACCTGATGGCTTACAGCTCTTCCACTTACTTCAAGAGATGGACAATGACTGGTTTATCACCCTTCTCCCTGAAACACTGCCACTTCCTCCCACAATACCACACAAGCGGGACTACCCCTCAGGCAGTCCTCAGAATTGTCCTGCTCCCCCTCTCAAGTGTCACCGATGGCAGGTGTCTCGTCCACTCACTTCAAGAGAGAGACTCAAGCTGCTTTATCACCCATCTCCTTGAATCCCTGGAGATCCCTCACACCAAAATGACATGAGCATGGCTACAACCAGCGATGGGGAGTCTCTGCCCCTCCTTCTCCGCCCTAGTGAGTAGCACAAGCTGGATGAAGTTTTCTTGATCTCGTTGCTTGTGTCTCACTTACATTGACTTAGATACAGAATGCTCGGTTTAATGAGCACCTCTCAAAGTAGCTCAGTGTCTCCAGTGTCTCTCACACCATCTCAGTGTCTCGCAAAGTCTCTCATAGTACGCCAGTGTCTTGCAAAGTCTCCTACAGTATTTCAGTGTCTCTGTGAAGAATCAACTTCCAGGGGAACCAGTGGTCCAGGGATGAATATCGGTTTCTGAACCATCAATCAGCCCCAAACCTCTAGTACACCAGAAAGGAACCGAACAGATTCGAAACACAAGTAAATTATAAACCTCCTTCTCCAAATTTGGTAACATGGATGGAAAGGCAGACTTATATCCGAAAAGTCGTGGATCGTTGGTTAGTTGCAACACTACGAAAATACAATTATTAACTAATGATAAAAGGGACTGTCCAGTCAAGGTTGTCTAAAAACATCTACTTTAATATGATCAAAACAGACAGTTCTCGCAACAATACGAAATACAACCCATCTTTAAAGGAATGCAGAGAACAAACAGCTTCAAAGAAGGAAAAAGGATGCACTCTGGATACTGACAGGAGGGTAGTCGCTATGGTAAATAGTCAGCTTCAGTGTGCTTTGCAGGCTTCTTTAACAGAGTTCAAGATGGGAGCCATCTGCGGGTATCAAGCGGCAAAACGGTTTGGCGAGCAAATCTGGACGAACTGCTGCAGGTTGGCCTACATGACGGCTCAGAGTCAGGAATCATTGTCTCAGTGCTGATCAGCAGTTCTGAAGCACTGGTTGAGACATCTTGGATGTCGTTAGGTGACTGCGATGTAACAACGGCCAGCGGTGCAGTCGGTTGCAGCTCTAGGAACTCGACTGGCTCGAAAATGTGCTTTAAGACAGATGTTGGTAGATGCTCGTTGAGACACTTCTCCCATCTTCTTCAATGGGATTGTGTAGTCCTTTAAGGCAGACATCCTAAAGCTTAAGAGTGTGTTGCAGGCAGGTACTGTGTCCTTGGTTTCGGGTTCAGAGACCTTCTGGCACTTCCTTCCTAGGAAGCTTGATGCAGAGCCTAGCAGGGCACGCTATGTGCTGGCTGGGTACCAGTTCTGGAGCTGCTGGAGGGTTCTCTGGATTCGGTATCTCCATCTGTTCCCTGGGAGATGTTTAGGGGAAGGATCTTGCTTCCCTCTTTGGAGGTCCTGGCCTTCCTTCATTCACAGAAGATGTAAGGCAGACTGTACCTTCAGCCTGTGTCCAAAAATGAGTTATTCTTGCTACTCCTTGCCAAGTATTCAGATGATCTGCCAAAAGAGGGGGTTGGCCCTCTTTTAAAGGCGAATGGGCCACAGTGATTGTTGCAGGTTAGGCCTACCTTAATGAACCGATCCTGGGGTCCCTACCAACAATCACATTTAGGCATGAGGTCTTAACCAGAGTGCTTTGCACTAGAAACGGTAAAGGGGGAAAATATGTGATACTAATTCCCACCCATCTTCCTGTCTGTTGTGGATCAAAGGGGTCTCTCTACTTAATTTAGCTCTCTGTGGTTCTAATTAAAGCATCAGTTCTCCCTTGAAGCTGTGGTGAGACCAGACTATCTGGCTCCTGCAAACCACTCTCTCTTACCTTATGAGTGGGGTCCGCCTGCGGGGTGGACTACTGTAAACACTAATTCCCAGACATGACAGTTCACTGTCATCAATACTGAGGGCGGGAGCTGTCTTCAGGTTGAAACAGTTGCATAGGGAAGGTTGTTGGGGTTTCCTGTCTTCTTTGTTAATCTATGCAGCCAGGCCCCATGTGGTCCTTTTAAAAGTACCCTTTAATAGGTATGCTAATCGCTGCCACCAGATGCAGGGCCCAACAGAAGAGCTGCGAAGATCCATGGAGCCTGTGTTAGTTAATCTGTCTAGCCATGGCAGGGGGAAGGTTTGGTCCTCCCCCTCTGGAGATGCATTGTGTACTCCTGCTGTCGTGCCCCAACTAAATATGACAGGGAGCACTGTGCCTGTAGGCTGTGTCCCACCACATTACATGGCTCTATGCGTTTGTCGTGCTGTGAGCATAGAAAAATGTATGTGGATTAGCCCCGCACATTTTCCTGAGGTTTGTCTACCATCATTCAATTTACTTAAATATTTTTTAAAATCCCAGGTGAGCGCACACTCACCGTTCGGCTTGGTCGAATTCTTCACAGTCTCTCACAGTATCTCTGTGTCTCACAGTGTCTCTAATAGTATATTGGCATCTTGCAGCGCCTCTCACAGTATCTCATTGTCTTGCAGTGTCACTCATAGTATCTTAGTGTCTCACAGCATCTCTCACAGTATGTCTGTGTCTCGCAGCACCTCTCACAGTATCTCAGTGTCTCGGAGCATCTCTCAGAGTATCCCAGTGTCTCTGAGCATCTCCCAAAGTATCTCAGTGCCTTTCAGTGTCTCTCATAGTATCTCAGTCTCTTGTAGCATCGCTCACAGTACCTCAGTGTCTTGCATTGTCTCTCACAGTTTTTCTGTGTCTCGCAACATCTCTCACAGCATCTTGGGGCTTTGCAGCATCTCTTGTAGTATCTTGGTGTCTCGCAGTGTTTCTCACAGTATCTCTGTGTCTTGCACACCGCTCATAGTATCTTGGTGTCTTTTTCAATGTCTCTCTCACTATTTTGGTGTCTCGCAGCATCTCGCAAAATTTCTCAGTGTATCTCTGTGTCTCTCACTGTAGCTCAGTGTCTTGCAGTGTCTCTCACAGTATCTCAGTGTCTCACAGTGTCGCTTACAGTATCTCAGCATCTTGCAGTGTCTCTCACAATATCTCTGTGTCTTGCAGCGTCTTTCACAGCATCTCAGTTTCCTGCAGTGCCTCTCACAGTATCTCATTTTCTAGCAGCGTCTCTCACAGTATCTTGCTGTCTCGCAGTGCCTCTCACAGTATCTCGGTGTCTCGCAGTGTCTCTCATATTATTTCAGTGTCTTGCAGCATTTATCACAGTACCTCAGAGTTTCATAGAGTCACTCCAAGTAGCTTGTTGTCTCTCAGTGTCTCTCACAGTATCTCGATGTCTAGCTGCATCTCTAGCAGTGTCTCTCACAGAGCGTCCGTGTCTCTCAGTGTCTCTCATAGTCACCCAAGATGCTCCCTCCCTCAGGAATTGTCTCTACCCTAACTTACACCAGATGGCACTTGCGTTGCTTGTCCACTTCAAATCACAAAAAGTTGCCATACCTTCATTCTACCTTTCTGAGTCTCCAGACACTCACTACCCATCCCTATCCTTCTTCCTACTCAACTGCGCTATTTTCACTCCAGTTTATTCCAGATTCCCTCATTTTCCTAAATCTGCCTCCCGCAACCACCTCCTGCTACTCTAAAATCTTCCTAAGACTGAAAATGAGCTCCAGTCCCTTGGGAGCATTTATGTGCCATGTGAACTTCAAACTGGGGAAAACTTCTTAGAACGTTTGTCAGAGGTTGTGCTTAGAGGGGAAGTTCGCTCAAAAATGGTATTGTCCCAATCGTTCGAGCATTTATTTTTAAGCACACTGTAATCGATCTTAAATCTTTTTCCTATGCATCTTAACTTCATTTTCCTACCTTTTACATATGCAAAAAGAACAGGTTGGGCGTGGCAATCTTGTGCTAATCTTATCCGTTGATGCATCGCCCTAATTTCAAGTGCCCTCGCGGCTAGAATACACATGGCCCGCCCCTCAAACTGACATCACTAGATGCTTAGGCCCCTTTTCACAACGCCAATGCACGTTTCATGTCAACGTTCTTTGTGCACAAGCTATTGATTGGATTTCACAATGACGCAACTACTATTTGATGCACAGTGTGGTCCAGTCAATATTCAGACTTGTGATGCATATGGCCAGTGGCCGGAAAATGAATGGAATCTCACCTGTGAACCTTACAAAGTTACTATGGACCATTGCTACTTTGTGGAAAATCGCCCAGATGAAAGCGAAGACAATGAAGACGCATCGCAATTTCTTGCAGACCCTTTGACACAATCTACACCCTCTAAAAATGTTCCACCCACCAAAAATTCAATGTTACCTGTTTCTCCAATGCATGCGGAAATATCACAGCCTGAACTAACAGAGGCTGAAGCTTCAACGCAACAGTACTGCAGGATGATTGGCTATTAAAGGAGAAAAAATACATTGTATTCGACTGCTGCCTGCTAGAGATTGAACAAATGATTACATGTGATAATAAATTAAGAGGCAGCATATGCGGGGAGCCATTGGTGAATTTCTCTCATGTATTAGAAGGCACCAACCTGAAAATCTAGGCCAGCTGTGTCCACCTCCAGAACACATTTTTACGGTCTGCTCAAGCGATGCTCGGCAAAGTGCCAGCTGGAATTTACTTTGTTCATCAGCTTTACTGTTCAGCGGATTGACTTTCAGTGAGTTTCCCAGTTTCTGCCAATTTGTGGGACTTGAGTTCCTTGCTAAAACCCAGTACTACAAATATCAGAGGGAGTTCTTATTCCCCACTATTAATCATGCATGGAAACACGAACAGATGTCAATGGGCAGTACATTCTCTGGCAAATGTGTCAGGCTAGCTGGCGATGGACGGTGTGACAGTCGAGGATTTTCTGATAAGTACTGCACTTATCACTTTCTAGTCATGGAAAGTAAATAAATTGTGAGTTCGGATTAGCTGTTACGTACGTTCTCACTGAAATTAATTTTTAAATGCTGTGTGCGTGATTTTCATTTTGTTTTTGAACGCTCTGTGTGTATTCCTGCTCCCCAACTTCCTGTGCTCTGTTGGGTGACATAAACTGTGCTCACGCCATTTTATGTTTATTAAGCACAGTTCTTGTACACAGGGAGACCGGAGTCTCTCTTCCATCTCCGCACCTCTTGCAGTCACGTGGACTGTTCCCATTAGTATTTATGTGTAATACCCCCCCCCCCGGCAGCGCCGCAGATGGGCACAACGGGAATGCCTGTTGCGCGCCGAAGGCACGCTAAAGGCAAGCCCGCCTGTGCCCGTCCGGGACCCGGCTGGGTGGCAGGGGCAGAAGTCCTTGTTTTCTACTCATGAGCCAGCTGTGGCTCTGAAAAAACAGGATTTATTATTTGCGTTAGCCCCGACAGTGACTTGCTGTCCCCCTGGATTTATACTTAAATCTGCTGATATTGTACATGTGGCTAATTCGGATTGTCTGAACTGCATACTGTGCAATGCGGGATCTTTAGCCGCTCAGGCGGCTTATTGTTTTGATTTACTTTCCGATTTCAAGCCTGATTGTCTGCTGGTCAGCGAACCTTGGTTCTCTCCTTCATCTGGACCAGCCGTAGTTGCTATGCTGCCGGCTGGTTATGATATTTTGAGGGCAGATCGGCAGCTAACCATCCTGGTGGTGGCACTGCCTTTATATATAAGTCTTCATGTGTTTCTACTGTGCTACCCCTACATCCTCTTTGCAGGTTGGAGGCAATTTTAGTGTGCATGACTTTGCCTCTAAGACCATTCATTTTCTCACAGTTTACCCCCCCCCCCCCCCCGGATATGATGTGAATTTCATTGATTCTTTCACAAACCTTGTGGCATCTCTACAGCTTCAATATGGGGTCTGAGTATTGCAGGTGATTTTAATTACAAGTGTAATGACCCCTCAGACAAATTTGACACTAAATTCAGTACTGCAATGCAGGATCTCCTTCTGATGCAGTTTGTTACTGAACCGACCCATATTTTGGTTAACGAGCTTGATTTAGTCTTTGGAAAGGATGACTCTCTGATAGTTTCCTCCCTGATATGGATCACTTGGTCTGATCACTTTGATTTAGTCTTTGGAAAGGATGACTCTCTGATAGTTTCCTCCCTGATATGGATCACTTGGTCTGATCACTTTGATTTAGTCTTTGGAAAGGATGACTCTCTGATAGTTTCCTCCCTGATATGGATCACTTGGTCTGATCACTTTGATTTAGTCTTTGGAAAGGATGACTGTCTGATAGTTTCCTCCCTGATATGGATCACTTGGTCTAATCACTTTGATTTAGTCTTTGGAAAGGATGACTCTCTGATAGTTTCCTCCCTGATATGGATCACTTGGTCTGATCACTTTGTCATGCCTTTTAAATTGAATTGTACTGCGCATCCTCTCATTTCTGATAAACCCAAAGTCAAGAAGCGCAACTGGTGCACGGTTGACACTTCCACGATTGCCGCAAGTATTAATACCGGTTGCAGTGCCTTATCTTCTATGGATTTTGATACTGTATCCCCGGTTTTCACCACTACGGCTGATCCGCTTGCTTCTTTGCTGGAGATTGAAGCTTGTAGGTGGCCTTCTCAACTTTGTTTTAATGAAGATTTAAAAGCTCTCTTCCTTAGATGCAGGCAAGCCAAACGCAAATGACGCTCCTCCTATTCTGGTAGTGATCGGACTGCCTTCTGCGCTATTACTTCTCTATACCATGTGGCTATTAAGCAAGCAAAAAAAAATATTTCACCTTTCAAAATTGAAAATGCAATCACACAGCCTAAAGAGCTTTTTAAGGTGGTTCACACTGTGTCGGCTAGAGAACCCGTTGATGCTACTCCTGCATTTCAAGATCACTGTGATTTTTTGGCAAAACATTTTATTTGCAAGATTGAGAAACGTAGGGATCTTATCTCGACTGATTGCAATCTCTCGGTTGGCAGGCCTTTCTCTCATGCTGCTGCCCTTTGGGGGACCATGTCCTCTACCTCTGCTTTGTGGGACTCTTTTCCGTCCTTTACGGACACTGATGTTAGTGCTGCGGTCACAGGTATGAAATCTGCTTCCCCTGCAGATGCTCTTCCACTGTCTGCGGTGAAGGATATTCTCCCCCAGATTCTGCCTCACCTGACATCTACAGTGAATCTCTCCTGCTCGATGGTGGGATTATTCCTCCTGTGCTTAAATGCGCGACAGTGATTCCTCTTTTGGAGAAGCCGGCTCTTGACCCTCTAGTACTTGCTAAATTTCGTCCCATTTCTCTTCTGCCTTTTGGTATGAAGTTACTTGAATCTTTGGCGGCCCCACTATTGGTGAGGTTCTGTGAGTCTACATCTTTGCTTGATGACTTCCAGTCAGGCTTTGGACCTGGCCAGGGCACCAAGACCGTTTTGGTCTTGGTGCTTGACAATCTTATGCTCATTGCTGATTGGGGTGGAGTAGCAACGCTGATTTTGTTACACCTGTCAGCCGCTTTTGACACTATCGATCACTCCATCTTGATCAGTCGTTTAGCTGCTGCAGGCATGGTAGGCCCGGTCCTTGCCTGGTTTCATTCTTTTCTGTCTGATCGTTGACAGCGTCTTTTGCTACAACCTTTTTTTCTGCAGTCTCTGCCCTGTTGTGCGGTGTTCCGCAGGGCTCTGCCCTGTCCCCCAGTCTTTTTAATATTTGCATTCAGCCTTTGATCGTTCTCATCCGTGCTCACGGCTTTAGATGTTACTCGTATGCTGACGATACGGAGATCTTGGTTAGGCTGGATCTTCTCGATCCAGCCTTTGCCACTCAGCTGCGAGATTGCTTAACAGGCGTGGGTTGCTGCATGGCTGAAAATTGGCTTAAACTAAATGGAGACAAGACTGAGGTTCTTGTTGCGGGTTCTTCATCTGCTTCTTCTTCTTGGAACCCTGCTTTCTTGCCTTCTTCTCTTGGTCCCTTCCCTGCTGCCTTCTCAGTGGTCAAGAACTTAGGTGTTAAACTATACGCCTCTCTGTCCATGGTCCCTCAGGTTGGGACGGTTTGCCAAGCGGGACATTTTCAACTGCAAATTCTTAGGAAGGTCCTCCAATTTATTCCTGCTCATTTGCGAGCTCCAGTGGTTTCGGTTTTAGTCCTCAGCAAGATTGACTACTGTAACTCTCTTTATCTAACTCAGCCAGATTACTTGATACAGCGCTTGCAGGTTCTCTAGAATTCAGGCGCTCGCCTCGCCACTGGCACCCTCTTTCGGGAAAATATTTCCCCAGTTTTGAGATCTCTCCATTGGTTGCTGGTGGGCAGACATGTTCATTTTAAGTCTCTATGCCTGGTGCATAAGGCGTTCTATGGTGTCGGCCCGGAGTACATGCAGCAAAAATTCCAGCCGTATGTACCTGTCCACACACTACGATCTGGGGGCCTTGCTCTTCTGCTGTCCCTAGAGTCCATCGTTCCAGACCTAGAGGCTGCTCTTTCTCGGTCAGAGCTGCTGCTTTTTGGAATGCTCTTCCTGCCACCTTGCGTATGGTATCTGTGCAACTGCAATTTAGGAAGGCTCTTAAAACTTGTAGGTCTTTTCTCTCTTCTTTTTCTTGTGATCCTCGGTTCCAGCTTTAGCGGCAGGATGCCTTTTTGGTATTGGTTGCGCTACACCCTCTGGGGTGTGAAAAACTATAACATAACATAAAATAACAACGTGCAGGTGTCTGAATGTATATCGTCTGTGGCCATGGAGAAACATGGTTTCATTAAATCCATCAAACATCTTGAATCCAGGGGAATGCACATTGACCTGGTCGCCACTGACAGGCACCTTTCAATAACCAAGGCCATGAGAGAGCAGTTTCTACACATTTGGCATCAATTTGATGTAAGGCACATTGCCAAATGAATCAATAAAAAATAACAGCTGCTGGTTAAAAAAAGGGTCCGGAAAACCTTTTAAAGTGGTCTCAGTCTATCAGCAAGCATGTTTGGTGGAGCTCCAAAACTTGTGATGGATCTGTAGACATTCTACTTAAAAAATGGAGTTCATTGATGCACCATTGTTCCAACATACATTCATGGAGAGAAAACCAACATTTCACAAATGTGCACATGGATCTTTATTGAAGGAGCAGGAATGCAAGAAGAAGTGGTTGGTGCTATGCTCCTCTCCACACAAAGCACTTGAGAAGATCATGTACGATAAAATGCTTTCAAGAGACCTGAAGAGACTCACCAAATTCTGTCATACTGGAGATTTGGAAGGTGCTTCATAATATGTGCCTAAAATACAGGCCCAAAAGGTTGCATTTCGGCATAGACGGTATGGAGGTCAGAACAAGACTAGCTGTACTTGCGCACAATGAGAATGTTGGGAGGGAACAAGCAAAAACTGCAGGAAATTTCGGGATGCTTTGTTACCTCACAGCCTTTGCAAAACTAAGCAAACAATGAGTGTCCAAGCCAATCTACCAGGAAATGGGTTTTAAATTTGTGAAAGATCTGACATTGATTGTGTTGGACATGCATATGCATGGAATAGCTCCTCGTTTTGTTCCCAGGATACACACAATGTGACAAAACATTGCAAACAAGCTTTGTCTTCCAAAATTGGAACTTGTTAAAAGGTTGACATCCAGATTTAATTGATGTGTAGCGGTCTTCAAAATCTGCTCACAATAAAATGTTCAATATGTTCCCCAATGTTTGGACATTGTACAGAAACAATCTAATGGTATTACACTTACAATTTCAATGTTAGGTAATGTATTAAAAATACATTCAGGTTTATGATGCATTCATGTATATCTTTGACCTTTCCTTCATTTACATTGCTTATCCTCTGTCTGGGGTTGCTTGTGTTTCCGTGCAGAGAGGACCTGGCATAGCAGTTCGGGCTGGGCTGCTACCATTGGTGGCAGTACCTGACTGATATGCATATGGCTGGTCCCCTTTTGCAATGGCGCAGACAGGCTAAAAAAGGGTGGTGTGGAAGGTTGCCCAGAGCAATGCCAGTGGTTTAGATTCATTCAAAACCTTCCACCCATCACTTTTGGGCTTATTGTTTGTCTCACTATGTGAGAGAGGGTATGCCCAGATGTGGGTCCCTTGCCCGCTGTGCCATAGGGAACCAAGCTGCACCTCACTGAGGAGGCCCAACAAGGCCGACACATGTCTGGGGTTGCTTGTGTTTCTGTGCAGAGGGGACCTGGCGTAGCAGTTTGGGCTGGGCTGCTACCATTGGTGGCAGTACCTCACTGATATGCATATGGCTGGTCCCCTTTTGCAATGGCGGAGACGGGCTAACAAACGGTGGTGTGGAAGGTTGCCCAGAGCAATGCCAGTGGTTCAGATTCATTCAAAACCTTCCACCCATCACTTTTGGGCTTATTGTTTGTCTCACTATGTGAGAGAGGGTATGCCCAGATGTGGGTCCCTTGCCCGCTGTGCCATAGGGAACCAAGCTGCACCTCACTGAGGAGGCCCAACAAGGCCGACACATGTCTGGGGTTGCTTGTGTTTCTGTGCAGAGGGGACCTGGCGTAGCAGTTCGGGCTGGGCTGCTACCATTGGTGGCAGTACCTCACTGATATGCATATGGCTGGTCCCCTTTTGCAATGGCGGAGACGGGCTAACAAACGGTGGTGTGGAAGGTTGCCCAGAGCAATGCCAGTGGTTCAGATTCATTCAAAACCTTCCACCCATCACTTTTGTGCTTACTATCCTCTGTCTAGAAGACACGTGTCTGGGGTTGCTATTGGTACTCTTGTTCAGAAGAGAATTGCCCTAGCATTTCAGTGCTGGACTGCGCATTTGGGTGGGAGAAAGACTTATAAATGGATATTTTGAATCTGTGAAAGGTACACTGAGGCTTGGTGTCTGTCAAACCCTCTGATAGACCCAAACCACATGCACACATGCAATCCATGGCACTTGCTCTGATGGCCTCCCCTTAGCAGATGCAATAAGTCATTCCAATAAGGGATATGTTTTTTATATGGACGAAGTGGAGGTGTGTCCTGTCGACACAATACGTTTGCTGAAAGGGCAATGGAAAGGGGTAAAAGGGATGTCATAGCAGACATAAAATCTATCCTGTGGGTCCAGTTGGCTACATGAATCAAAATCAAGACCCTCAGCAACAATTACAAACCATTCTTGGTCCTCAGACCACGCAATCTCATATTTTCCTTCCCTAAATAGTACCCTCATACTGTTGTACGCTCCTCTAATTTCAACTCTATGACAGTCAAATACTTCTCCAATCTGATAGTGGGTGGCAGGTCTCTCTCCCCTGCAGGTGCCTGCCTTCCCAAAAGGATCCATGCCCCTGTCAGACTTCTGGAGCACCCTCTAAAGTTCTGCAAACTGGTAAAAATGGTACCCTTGTACACCGTTTTCTCTTTACTGGAAATAACCCAACTGCTGCCGTTACCTCTGGTCTGATGCTCATGATTCCCACAGGTCCCTGGCCCATCCTCCGAATCAATACTACTCAAATCTACTAGCGACCTCGACTAAACTGGAAAAGTTTGGTCCAGCCTGTGCCGACGGTCGGTGAGTACTTGCATCACTTGCCAGTTTCCCCCTGGCACAACCGATCCCTTTTACGCACAAATATCCCATAAAGGTATTCAATCGTGGCTGAGTTAGCCTGAACTCCCTAGCTATTCTCACCTTTTGAAAACTGTTCTGCGCCAAGGGCACATCCTACTCGAATAGTGGGAACCAATTCTTCATCGCCTGAGGCGCCTTCCAGACTTGCTACAGCCTTCCAAAGAAGACCTGCTTTTTGCTTCACCTGCGCAACTGGGCGCTTTTACGGCCAACTGTACTCTTTAGCACAAGGCTCCCACTTCTTAGGACTGGATTAGAAAGTTAGGGAACAACTCTGTAGAATTGTCCAATGCTCCTAGTGTGTTACCCAACCCTTTTCTTTACAGGTTGTCGCTGTGTTTTCCTCATTTGTCGCATTAGGAAACGTATTGCATATATGCTCTAGAGTATTGTGTGTGGTAACTGTTTTTGCATAACTCAGGTTTTCGTGTGTCTAATAGTCCGGTTGACAGTAAATGTAAAGATATCTTTCATATGCACTTGTCTTAAGAGTAATTTACTGTTCGTTACAGTGTGTGCTCATTGTGGGCTTCCAATCACTCTCACCCATCATGAGACTTAGGCCCTCATTACGATATTGGGGCTAAACCATGGCGCTATTAGCACCATGGTTGGTGCCGGTATTGTAAGAAGTCTGCCAATGTTCAATGGGGAATTACCACCCCATTCCAAGGTTGGCGGGGCGGTAATTCCCCGTGGAACATTGGCCCTTCCCCATTCCCATTTTTGTCCCATAGGGCTCAATGGGACTGGGGAAGGCGCTAAGTATGGTACCGCAAATTGTGGTACCGTACTTAGCACCAAGGTCCCTTTGCGGGTCCCTACTTTAACGACTGGTCTAGACCAGCCGTTCAGGTCGGGTCCCGCAAAGGGACCTCGCAGTAAGGCGCAAATGGGTTAACAGCGCTGCAGCCTTTTACGGCACCGTTAACCCATTAAAGGCAGGGTCGTAATGAGGCCCTTAGTCTTGACTGCCTGCACAGGTAGCTAGATTGGTCTGGCTTGTCCAGAAAGTTGCCCTGTTTCACTAAACCGGGAGTGACCTCCTACATTTCTGCCCATCAGGTCAGAGTTGAGGATTCCATTTTAACACCCTCCTCCAGCACTTGTAAACCCATAGGCTACTCCTTCCCTCCCCTATGCACTAGCATGGCTGATTGGCACAAGGCCTAGTCGGAGCATGAATATAACTTACCGTTGCAGAATTCTTTTTCACCAACCTGCGTTCCCATTTCGGCTTGTGGCACTTTGAAATAGAATTTTGTTGTAGAATGTGCAATACAAATGTTCACCTCGTGCGTCGTGTGGCACTGGAGACCTATTTAGTATGAGCATGCAATATTACCCAGTCTCGCATTCGGGTAGAGAGGGCTGCTTCAAGTGTGTAAGGGAGCATGAACGGACATGCATGAATCATAGTAAGAGCTGTGCAATATATCCCAGAAGTGTAAGTAACAAACAAATGATTCAAGAGCGGAACAGGGACATAGGGCCTCATTACGAATCAGGCGTTAAGGGGTTAACGGCGCCGTAAACGGCGCCGACCCTTAACGCCTGATTCCGAGGTCCCTTTGCGCCATGGTGAGTTTAACGCCTGCTTTTTGCAGGCGTTAAAATCCATGGCGCTAAGGGACCATGGTGCAAATTACGCCACCGTAATTTACGGTGGCGTAATTAGCGCCTTCCCCACTCCCATTATGCCCTATGGGGCAAAAATGGGAATGGGGAAGGGTAAAATGGGAAATGGGGATTTACCGCCCCACTCACCTTGGAATGGGGCGGTAAATCCGCCATCCACCATGGTGTAAACATAGTTTACACCATGGTGGTAAGGGTACGACCCAGGTGGTAACTTACCGCCTGGGTCGTAATGAGGCCCATAGTAATGATGGGCGGTTGGTATATAGCACACAAGGAGTAGGGGAATGCTTTGTGCCATGAAACAGTGCTGGACGAGGGAGAGGTGGGGTTTCGATTTAATTTTTTTTACAGAGATGATATATCCCTGGAGGTAACAGCAACACATAATTAACTGGATTGTTCTTACGTTCCTGTCGCGAAGCATATTTTATGTAGCTGTTTCTAACTGTCCTTGGTTTTCTGAACCACTTGCCCGAAGCAGCGGCTTTTTTTTTTGTGACATTCTTTCACAAAAGAATGTCAAAAATGTCTCCGGCTTCAATCACTGAAAACAGGCTGGTATTGTTATTTCGCCTTGAGCAAAAGTTAGCAACTGTTCAAAGGACACAATGGGCATCATTACGACCAGACCGGTCCGGTAACAATGGTGCTGTTAAGCCTACCGGCACCGTTGTTACCGGACTGGCATAGTATGACTCTGCAGGCAGGTGCCGTCCCATCTGCCAGGGTCTGACCTGGCGGCTGGAACAGCACCCGCCCGCAGAGTTTCACAGAAGCTCTGGCACCGTTATTAACCGTGCCATTGCTTCCATGGTCCCCATTCCAATGGTCCAATGGGACTCAAATGGGAATGGGGATTTACAATTACTGGCAACTGACTTCCCGGAACTCCAGGGTTGTAATCCCCCGGTGTTTCCGGCAAGCCAGGTGCCAGTGAATATTGGAAATGTGGTGGCAACCTGCCGGTTTTACCAGCACGGTTACCACCACACTTGTAATGAGGCTCAATGTGTCAAATACCCACAAAACATGATAAAATGTACTATATTAAAAGTGGACATATATGAACATTACGTATCAATTTCTGCGATCGGTTGTTCAGGGCTGTTAGTCAACGTGACATCGAGAGAATGGAACGTCCTGAAATTACGCAAGCTCAACTATACCTAATATTTGTGCGATTAAAAATGGCATGTGTGCTGTATTCACAATTACTAATTCAGTGACGTGCAAATGTGCGATTTGACCAGAAGAATTGACACAGTACGTTATGTTATGTTGAATGATATTTATACTGTGCACTATAAAAATCAGAGTGCGTAACTTGTGATTTGTATATCTGTCTAGTAATGATTGTTATTTGTGTATAGTTTAAAGAGGAGTGAATAGAGGTTTGATTTTTTTTTGACATATTGCTTAGTGGCCTTGTTATGGGTTGTTAGCTGGAGCATATTGTGAAGCTTATTCATCGAAGACCCGCAACCACAACCTGTATGCAGGCTAATGATATCTTAACCGCTTTGTCTTGTGAAATATCCTGGTGTGCTGTCACTGTTGCATCGTTTTGCACCATAAAGTGGGGATGGGGGAGGGGCAGGGGCTGAACCTTTTCCGTGGGCACCTGGTTCTCTTTTCGATCACTAATCTTACCACTTCCATTATGCCATCTGTCAGTGGTTCAACATAAAACGTTACTATCTCCGTCCTTATTTTCTGGTGGGGCCGCTATGTGAAGCGGGTGCATCTGGTTCTCCATCCTATTGGGAGCTATACCCACTTCACAGCGCTAACCTTTCATGCACGTCATGGTCTCAAATACTCCCCCATGTTGTCATGTCTGTGTTCATTCTGTATGGTATGTGTTTATGATTAGGTTTCATCCGGTTCTGAATTATATGGTAACTTGTTATTTTTGATTACAGAACGGCTACTAAAATATATTCTTTTCTTCTGTTATCTACACAGATATATTGTACCGTTCTGCGCATGCCATAGTTTCCAGCTACCGTCGGATGGATTCTTCAGTCAACATTGGTGGATAATCATACACTGTGCTTACTTGATAACCCTTATGTGGGACGACCGACAGGGACCAATCTGCCCTTTGGCGGTACCAGCAATAAGGAGCAACCTCAGCGTTTATGATGTAAAAACGTGATGAAGTGAAAACGTTGTGCTTGAAAGTGCAAAGAATCCATATCATCTCACCACAAAACACCATGTGCGTCATTAGAAAGTTTTGATGGTGTAACATAAGGATACAAGAATTGGATTACAGGGATTGATTGATCGCTGATTGCAGTGTATCATGACAAGGTTATAAAGAACATTTGAAGCATGCGATACTCGCTAGCTATAACTTGTATTGCAAAAACATATCATTCATTTTGTGGACTCAATCTTCTCTTGTGAGCATTATTTGCAAAATAAAAGCACTTGTTACATTGCAGACTATTGATGTTTTTTTTAAATTAAATGTTTTTCTCTCTGATTTGGGACCAGAAGAATGGTTATGCGCTGGGAGATGATGTGTGTGTTTATCTTCCTGGTTCTGCGTTAAGTAACGTTATGGCATGGGTAATCACGGGGCACATTTGGCTACGCTGGCCAGGAATGTCATGAAAATAGGTGGAACATATCGTTTGGACTAGTGATGTCAGTTTGAGGGCTGGGCTATTTGTATTCTTGCAGCAGGAGCAATTGAACTTAGGGCGATGCACCAACTGATAAGATTAGCATAAGATGGCCACGCCCAACCCGTTGTTTTCACGTGTGTAAAAGTGAGGAAAACTAAGGTAAGATGCATAGGAACATTTTTTTAAGATCGATTACAAATGCTTAAAAATACATGCCCGAACGATTGGGAAAATACAATTTTTGGGCGAACTTCCCCTCTTTAATAACTTCCTCAGGGCCAAGTTACCAGTTCTAAGCAAAGCATGAAGAACAAAACCATATAGTAAAAAGAAAAAGGAAAGTGCAAGATGGCCAGGAGAGAAAGTCAAATGAGATTGTTCACAAGACAACAAACACCCTTCTATGGTGGCAAAACAAGCAAAATGAGGAGGAGCTGCACTGGAATGCAGGGACTGGACACTGCCACAGCTGCTACTTTTCGTTTTGGAGGGGGGGTGGAACTAGCCGGGAGTGGATGGTAAACAGGAGGTGCAACCAGGAGGTGCGGGGAGGGTACAAATGACACTAGCCTGGCACGTGACAGTGTTTGGGCACTGTTTAGAGCATGCTGATTGGCTGTTAGACCTGCCCTAACACTAATGATAATAAGCAGTTCAAGGCAGTCTGCTTCCATGCGACATGTCTGAATTCTTGAAGAATAAACATGGTGTGGCCAGCAATGCCAAAGCCGCTAGCATGGCCAGCAATGACAATATCACTTGCATGGCATGGCCGGGCAATGACAATATTACTTGCATGGCATGGCCAGCAATGTCAATGTCACTAGCATGGCATGGCCGGGCAATACCAATGTCACTTGCATGATGTGGCCAGCAATGCCAAAGTCACTTGCATGGCATGGCCAGCAACGCCAATATCACTTGCATGGCATGGCCAGCACTGTCAATGTCACTAGCATGGCATGGCCGGGCAATACCAATGTCACTAGCATGGCATGGCCGGGCAATACCAATGTCACTTGCATGATGTGGCCAGCAATGCCAAAGTCACTTGCATGGCATGGCCAGCAATGTCAATGTCACTAGCATGGCATGGCCAGCAATGTCAATGTCACTAGCATGGCATGGCCGGGCAATACCAATGTCACTTGCATGATGTGGCCAGCAATGCCAAAGTCACTTGCATGGCATGGTCGGACAATACCAATGTCACTTGCATGATGTGGCCAGCAATGCCAAAGTCACTTGCATGGCATGGCCAGCAATGTCAATGTCACTAGCATGGCATGGCCAGCAACGCCAATATCACTTGCATGGCATGGCCAGCACTGTCAATGTCACTAGCATGGCATGGCCGGGCAATGTCAATGTCACTAGCATGGCATGGCCGGGCAATACCAATGTCACTTGCATGATGTGGCCAGCAATGCCAAAGTCACTTGCATGGCATGGCCAGCAACGCCAATATCACTTGCATGGCATGGCCAGCACTGTCAATGTCACTAGCATGGCATGGCTGGGCAATACCAATGTCACTAGCATGGCATGGCCGGGCAATACCAATGTCACTTGCATGATGTGGCCAGCAATGCCAAAGTCACTTGCATGGCATGGCCAGCAATGTCAATGTCACTAGCATGGCATGGCCAGCAATGTCAATGTCACTAGCCTGGCATGGCCGGGCAATACCAATGTCACTTGCATGATGTGGCCAGCAATGCCAAAGCCGCTAGCATGGCCAGCAATGACAATATCACTTGCATGGCATGGCCAGCAATGCCAATATCACTTGCATGGCATGGCCAGCAATGTCAATGTCACTAGCATGGCATGGCCGGGCAATACCAATGTCACTTGCATGATGTGGCCAGCAATGCCAAAGTCACTTGCATGGCATGGCCAGAAACGCCAATATCACTTGCATGGCATGGCCAGCACTGTCAATGTCACTAGCATGGCATGGCCGGGCAATACCAATGTCACTTGCATGATGTGGCCAGCAATGCCAAAGTCACTTGCATGGCATGGCCAGCAATGTCAATGTCACTAGCATGGCATGGCCAGCAATGTCAATGTCACTAGCATGGCATGGCCGGGCAATACCAATGTCACTTGCATGATGTGGCCAGCAATGCCAAAGTCACTTGCATGGCATGGTCGGACAATACCAATGTCACTTGCATGATGTGGCCAGCAATGCCAAAGTCACTTGCATGGCATGGCCAGCAATGTCAATGTCACTAGCATGGCATGGCCGGGCAATACCAATGTCACTTGCATGGCATGGCCAGCAACGCCAATATCACTTGCATGATGTGGCCAGCAATGTCAATGTCACTAGCATGGCATGGCCAGCAACGCCAATATCACTTGCATGATGTGGCCAGCAATGCCAAAGTCACTTGCATGGCATGGCCAGCAACGCCAATATCACTTGCATGATGTGGCCAGCAATGTCAATGTCACTAGCATGGCATGGCCAGCAATGACAATGTCACTAGCATGGCATGGCCAGCAATGACAATGTCACTTGCATGGCATGGCCAGCAATGTCAATGTCACTAGCATGGCATGGCCGGGCAATACCAATGTCACTTGCATGATGTGGCCAGCAATGCCAAAGTCACTTGCATGGCATGGCCAGCAACGCCAATATCACTTGCATGGCATGGCCAGCACTGTCAATGTCACTAGCATGGCATGGCCGGGCAATACCAATGTCACTTGCATGATGTGGCCAGCAATGCCAAAGTAACTTGCATGGCATGGCCAGCAACGCCAATATCACTTGCATGGCATGGCCAGCACGGTCAATGTCACTAGCATGGCATGGCCGGGCAATACCAATGTCACTTGCATGATGTGGCCAGCAATGCCAAAGTAACTTGCATGGCATGGCCAGCAACGCCAATATCACTTGCATGGCATGGCCAGCACGGTCAATGTCACTAGCATGGCATGGCGGGGCAATACCAATGTCACTTGCATGATGTGGCCAGAAATGCCAAAGTCACTTGCATGGCATGGCCAGCAACGCCAATATCACTTGCATGGCATGGCCAGCAATGTCAATGTCACTAGCATGGCATGGCCGGGCAATACCAATGTCACTTGCATGATGTGGCCAGCAATGCCAAAGTCACTTGCATGGCATGGCCAGCAACGCCAATATCACTTGCATGGCATGGCCAGCACTGTCAATGTCACTAGCATGGCATGGTCGGGCAATACCAATGTCACTTGCATGATGTGGCCAGCAATGCCAAAGTCACTTGCATGGCATGGCCAGCAACGCCAATATCACTTGCATGGCATGGCCAGCAATGTCAATGTCACTAGCATGGCATGGCCGGGCAATACCAATGTCACTTGCATGATGTGGCCAGCAATGCCAAAGTCACTTGCATGGCATGGCCAGCAATGTCAATGTCACTAGCATGGCATGGCCTGCACTGTCAATGTCACTAGCATGGCATGGTCGGGCAATACCAATATCACTTGGCCAATAATACTGATGCCGCTTGCATAGGGTACCAGGGCTACAAAATACTTGTTTTTTGATTTTCAAGCAGAAAAAGTGGCAGTTTCTAGAAAATGCTGACTAAATCCTGAACATGTTTTCATTTTTTAATTATTTTTGTCAATGGGTGTTTTAGAAAAAAAATGGGAAAACCCTCTGACAGGAAAACATGTTAGGACTTTTCTTAGAAAACCTGTTTAATCTGATGAATGAATGTTACAATTATATGTGTACAGCTACAAGGTGAAATGGATGTTATAGCAACAAAAAGGTTAGCGAAGTGTAGACTGTGGGGAGAGGGCTAGGGTCAGAGATCCCTATGTGGGGGCGCCGGGGGTGTGGGGGGTAGCAGAAGGGAGGGAGAATGCAGAGAATCTCGCGAGGAGATAGAGGGGAGGCGCTCTACATGACTGGCAGAAAACAAATGGGAATGTATCACGAAAAAGAAGGCCAAGGAAAACGAAACTGAACATGACGGAAAATATCCAAGCAAGGGAAATGTGCAAAGACAGCAAGCGATGGGTATTCGATGGGCAAGCAATAGGAATGATAGATTGATGAGGCAGGGGGGAGAGAACCCCAGCTTCATCCTCTACCGACCCCAATCCCTTGGCACTTACCCGTGGCCCTCCTCTTCCGGGCAGCGGCGGCGACTGGCGCTGGGCTGCTGTAAATATTGGCCAGCTTTTCGGCCAAGAACTTCAATTGTGGTGTGTTGTCATAATCTGGAGGCACAAACCCTTGCTTGGGGCGCACAACCGAGGCGAGGATATCCACCAAGGCCATCTTCACATCCTCCTGCAGAAGAGACACACATGAGGACAAAGGGAGCAGGTGACACCGGCAGACACACAACCAGGCTGTCAATAATGCCGCTCAAATCAGGGAGTGTGCAGGAACAGTGTTACTTTGCATGTGGGTGTGGGCTGTTAGGGTGCAAGGCCTCTGTATATCGGAGCCCATTCTTACTTACATACATGGGAAACAAACACTGGGGGTCATTACAAGTAGGGCGCAAAGGGATACCGGGCACCGGTAATGACACCGGTGCCGGTAATCCCTTTGCGCCCAATTCAGAGGTCCCTTTGCGGGTGGTGCTATTACCGCATACCGGGTCCGGGTTCCCTGAATGGGGACTTACCGGGTCATTCCAACCGTGGAGGACCCGGTATTTCCCCATTCAGGGAACCCATCCCCATTCCCATTCGAGCCCCCATAGGGCTCAATGGGAATGGGGAGGGAGCTAATAGCGGGCCTAATAACGGGCCCATTAATAACCCCGTTATTAGCTCCCTGGTCCTTTAGCAGCTGCCCTTAGCGTGACCCACTAAAGGAACTCGGAATGTGGCGGTAAGGGGTCAACAGCACCGGCATCCATACCGGCGCCATTAACCCCTTACTGCCGACCTCGTAATGAGGCCCATTGTGTTAGCCTGTGACCTAGCGGTGGCTCGTCCATAAGGGGCGACATGGTGCCTACCAGCCAGAACCGCCACCCATTACGGAGAAGCCGAACCACCAGCTCAGTGAAAACACTGAGAGCTCCCTCAGCTGCTTATTGCAGCTGAGGGAGCCCGCATGGGCTGGCTTAAACTGTCAAAGGGAAACGTAGTTGCCTTATGGCAGTTATGTTCCCCTGAATGCAGGTCCAATGGACCATGCAAGGCTGGGGGAGTTTTGCTTACCTAGTCTTGCATGGCCCATTGGACATGCTGGCTCAGGAACTGCGACTGTGAATGTGTGTAGGGGCGCTGCTCTGCCTCCTCACACATTCAGATAGTCTGGTGCATTGCGGGCGGGCTCTTGACATGTTTTTACTGGGCATCAATGATAAAGCAAGCATGATAGGTGTTATTACGTGGCTAGACTGGCATTTTGGTGCAGCGAGTCTAGCTATAATATCTTGTTGTGCCATGCCATTTTTTTACTGGGCATCTATGATAAAGCAAGCATGATAAGGGTTACTAGATGGCTATGCTGGCCTATAATGGTGCAGATCATTTGGACATGTTTTCTAATTGTGGCATGATATTTTTAAGGGCAAAGCAAAAAGGAGTATGTTCTTACGTGGGGAAAGTCGCATTTTGGAGATATTTTCTTACAGTATCATTAGTGGTATTATGCACAAAGCACAGATGAGTACGTTCTCATATGCAAATAGTGGCATATATTGGTTCATCCAGCATGGAAATGTATGGGCACAGCCAGCATAAAAACATTTTTTATACTTATATATATTGTGAGGAAATGCATGACGAAAATGCATTGGGAAATACTTTTGTACACTGTTGGTTACTTCCGATTGCAAACTGGCATTTTACCTAATTTTTCACAGAAAGCGTGCTGTACAATGCGCCATTTTAACCCATTATTCGAAAAATGTTCTCATGGGGGAACCCCCGGGGACCCTCTTTCGTGGGTCTGTGCTCCATCACTATGCTTGGTCACTCTGGCATATGTATGGGACATATTTACAGCCCTCCAATTAAAGAAATCACCAGCTGCCGGTCTGACCTCATTATTAACATCACGTGTGGGTGCAGCAGAAAAGGGGGGGGGGGCACAGGCACGTACCGTGTTTGGGAGGAGGCTCAGGTCCTCTTTAGTGAGCACAGCAGCCAGGATGCCGACTTGCAGCAGAGTGTCCTTGGTCCAGTTGGATGTAGCGCTGTAAAGAAAGCATATGTAGTGCTTTGAAATGCAGTAGTTGGGTGGCAGATCTCCCGGCCCTGGTCCTTACACCCCCCGTGAGTGCCAGCTTCCTCGTTCTGGCCTCATGCCACTCATGTGCACGCTTCCCTTCCTGCAAATCCTGGCTTAACTCGTGCCAAGCTGTTTAAGGAACAAACTTCAAGACACTGGACTTAAAGTCAAAAGCCTTAACCGAGGTCATAAGGTCAAATCAGGCTTGGCGTTCTGTGCTGAGGGCATGCGGATGGCTTCTCTCTTTGGTGACTGGGTGAGGACTCATTTGCATATGGTGAGTTCCCAGGAGTAATTGCAGGGAACAGGAAAAGAATGACATGAAATGCTTTCACAGGGCTTCCGGTCTTCCAGAACATCAGGCCCTGTCTTTCTATCTCCCACACTGCGCTTCTTTTAGTGGTGCGCAGTAAATGGGTGGTGCCAGTGGCGTGTCCAGGAAGTGGCCTGGGGTGGCACGTGCTACCTCTGGAATCTGATTGGCCACCCCAGGTGCCACCCCATTATCCTAAACTATGATCCTTATGTGTGGGAGCCCTCGTACTTCCTGCCATCCCTGCATAAATCAGTGCCCCACTTGGGCCACCCCAGTCAAGAGAGTCTGGACAGCCACAGGGTGGTGCCAAGGTTTCTGTGACTACAGACACTAGCTGCCCACCCCGATGAGGCCCAGAATAGGCTGAAACATGTCGCGATTGCCTGTGTTTTCATGAAGAGGTGCCATGCCCAATGGCTAGGGCTGGGCTGCTCCCTTTGGTGTGGATTGGAATCATGGCAGAATAGCTCATGCTTCTGCCACAGACACGCAAAAGAACCATGGGATGGAGTGCAGGTCAGAGGAGCTCCCAGTGAATAAGATGAGTGGCCTACACTTTTCCACCGCTCCTTTTCTGCTCTGTGTATTCAGAAGGATGAAAGTCTGGCTTCCCGCTTCTCCAAGGATGTTCTGGAGAATGCCGTGCTGTTAATTCTCCTTTTCAGTACTCACTTTGACCACATGTATTGTCGCATCACTGCCAGGTGGATACACCCCCGGAAGCGAGGGCACCAAATCCAGTGCACCTTAGAATGTGGCCCCCAGCTTGTCTCTCAAAGTGCCTGACAGTTCCGAGTAACAGTACACCCCATGATTCCATCGCTGGAAACCATTACAGTTCAAACAATACACCCTGTCCCACCCAAGTACCACTGGACATCTCACAGAGCTGTGCCGGAGCACCTCAACTACGGAGACTCCTGGGAAGAGCTGTGGACCGTGTAATCCGCCCGACCTGCCCCACATCTGCTAAACCAGTAGCACACGTGCTGACTGAGCACGATGCCCAAAACACACTCTGAAGAAATGCTTCTGGCATCTCCTAACGTTACACATTGATATACCCATACATTGGAACATACCTGGGCAGAATTCTCAAATTATGGCGAGAAATCTGAATCTGATTGTTTGTATATGAAAAAGGGAGAGAGAGGGAGAAAGAGAGAGAGGGAGACAGTGATATAGAGAATGAGGGAGAATGAGAGAGGGGGAGAATGAGAGAGAGAAAATGCCAGCAAAGCAAGCTATGGTAGGTTTAAAAGACTTGGAAAAACAGAATTAGCCATTTCGGCTAATCCTCACACACAACAACAGTGCCAACCGGAAGCCAATCCCGGTTAGGGCCAGAAGGGCAGTGCATTCTGGGTATCCAAGATTAGCTGAAATGTCACGTCTTTGCTCCCGGATAGAGTTTTTATGTACAGGGCAGAGCTATTCTACACATAGCATTTTGAACCCAAGACAGACAGCTTCCAGGGATCTAGAGAACCGGGACAATAGAGCCCCCTCATTGGGGATAATCAGTGCAGTGCAGCCTGAATCTTTCTGGTTGGAGCATTGGGGCATGTTGAACAAACACCACCAACGTCCTGGTGGGTTTAAGAATGAAAACAGGGTTATTTACAGTGATGCTTTTCTTGGCTGTAATTCTGTTGCCTGGATCCTAATTCTGTAGAATTAGATCCCAGTGGATCAAAAATGGGTGTAATGTTATCAATTCTAGCCTCCGGCAGAATACCTGAGACCCTCTGCCGACCTTCTCAGCCATTTGTCGGGAGGATAGCTCGGGGGCAACATGCTCACCTTGGAAGCAAGACGACGCGGAGCAACATTGGGTCGATTCCCGGGTCCACGTTTAGAAACCTCTGGGTATTAAGCGCGTTGTAAATAACCTATCATTTCTACTATTTGCATAATGGCTTTAAATCCATGACAAGTTCCCAATGTTTCCCCTTTCTCTGTAGTCATAGCATCTTACTTGAAGGTGCTTAGAATCTTCTGCCTCAACGCGTCCTTGGCGGTGCCCTCGAACCTGCCGCACGACATGAACTGGGAAAGGGTGCCTTGGAAGATGCTGGTTGGAAGGTTGGTGATCTCCGCTCCACCGAAGGTACACACCAGACTTCCCAGGGAAGCGGCCTGCTCCGCCGATAGAGATTTAGTATCATTTATGGTCTGAAAAAAACAGGAGAGCATTTCTAGACGTTAGCACAAAGGAAGTCTTGATCAGAGAGCGTTGTGCACAGTCTGCCGCCAACTTCATGCAAAGGGGGTGTAGGCAGCCGCTGGACAGCAATTGCAAGCCACACTCACACTCCCAGCAACTGACAGACAAAAGCCGTGTTCCAAGAGGCAGATGTGACTCGATCTTCTATCCAGAGAGATCATCGTCGGTACTCACAGGTTTATGGCATTCACCAGGGCAGGAGTCGGCAACCTCTGGCTCTCCAGATGTTTTGAACTTCAACTGTCATCAGCCCAAGACACCATAGTGAATGGTGAGGGATCATGGGAGCAGAGGTTGCACACGTGGTCTAGCGGACGTGGTGTAAGTGTGTATTTATAGTTTAAAGCGAGGGTTGATATATCAGAGCCAGGGATCTGAAAGTGACGTGAGTGTCCATTAGTTCTCTACTTAGGAAGCTTACCCAGCTTTCTAACTCAGGGTCACGGGTGCGATGCCTGGGACTCACTGAGCGTGTCTAGGAGTTTCTTACAGGGGCTTATGCTTCAGACGAAGGAAGGTGCGCGCAGTTGCGGTAACCACAGGCTGGGAGGACCAGGACCACCAGCGGTAGACTGGGAACCAAAGGTGGCCCTGGAAATTATTTTCAAAGTGGACACATATTACAACCTGTGAGTAAGCCCAACCCCTCCGAGTGCAGTTTGTGGCAGGTTCTCCAAGACAATCAGGAAAAATTGACCCAAATACTGAACTTTAAAGCACATTTGTCTCTATAAAGGGATTACAAATAGTTAAACATAACAAATGAACATATAACATTTGTTAAAAGTGAGGAAGAACATGCTAGAAGCTTCATAGCTCATTCTTTATTTTTAAGGGATGTGAAGGTGAGGAAGACGAGTTGCTGTGAACTAAGCAGAGGGTAAGAAGAGCAGAAAACGGAATACCCACACAAAAGGGGCTCATGGTGCAGAGGCCCACCTGGAAATCCCCAGAGTTCTCTTTTGGCCAGTCCAGCAGTGGGGGGCTCATGGTCCCGGTATCTCACTAGCGGGAACATCAGGGTACACAACCCCATGTCCGTGTTATCTATTGAGATGCTCAAAAAAGGCCGAGCCTTTAGGGGGACAAGCACCAACCTGGCCCAGTTTAAAGAATACTGAGCACCGCAGGGCTACATAGACAAGATAATAGTCCCCATGGGAACAGGGGTAACAATAACTACAATATCACGTGAAAACTGCCAGGGAAATCAGGTATTGCCAGCTCAGCACGTCAGTAAAGTAGAGTAAATAGTCGGCGTCGCAAACCAATCTGTTAGGGAAATACATTTCATTCATACATTAAATGTAAATACATTCTGGCTAAATCTGAGGCACAGCAAGGACATATACATTGCGGACACAAATACAATGTATACAAAATGACAGCCGGCCTCGGTAACCTGCCTGAAGGAGGAGTCCATTTAGGCTGCATATATTTTAAATAAGTAGAAAGGTGTCTGGAGACATTGGTTTAGATGCTAACTATGCAGACCATGAAAAAATAGGATACTGTGTGTAAAAAGGGAACTTCCTGGCAACCGATCACCCAGAGTTTGTTCTGCAAATGGAGATTGCTTAAGTTAGCAAGAGATGGAAATCTGGGATTCTTGGGGGCAGGTGTCATGTGCATGCCGGGGCTAACTACATCAGTTGCTAGCAGCTCCAGAGTGCAACACCAGCAGAGGTTCTCACGGGCGGGCGGGGGGCATTTATTTCAGGTCTAGCCCCATTGTGTGTGGAAGGGCACAACATGCTACGTTGCACAGAGCAGTGTTTATCTTTGCAAAGTCCCTGCCCAGGTGTTCCTGAGACAAATGAAAGCACAAGTGCATTGAAAGGAATGTTGGGAAAATAAGATTCAGTCTGTCATTGTCGCTGGACGCGGCTTCTTCCGGCTGAGGAGCTTGGGTCGCCTTCATGAATGCCTAATTCTAAACACCTGAGCCCAATATAATGGGCAAGCACGTCACAATTGAAAGGACCGTTCTCTCACCAACACACCATTGCCGATGCCTAATGCCTCATGTCTACACAACTCAGAATGAGGTGTGTCTGCACACCTCGGAGGTAGGGAAGTGCTCCCACTCTTTCCCTTTCTCTGCTGCAGAGCTATCATGATTGATGTGAATTGCCATGCGTGTAAAGAGGTGGATCGGTCTCCAGCAAGCTTAGGCACTCACATTTAAGGGCTTCTCACAATAAATGGACAGACACTAATGCGGTGCGATCAACACGTCTTTATTTCAACACAGCTATCCAGGAACTGCCTGAATACTCGTACTTCCCGTCCCTCCCCTTCCCGTTGCCCTGTGTCCCTTCCCACGTGACAAGGGAATGAATGACAACATCACACCCCCGATACTAAACATAAAGTTCGGAATCATGACATTTCTTCAATGAGGCGATGTGGTTTTCTGCGAGTCCTTTGTGGCCTCCAGTCGTTTCTCTCGCTCGATTCCTGGGAGAGCCAACATGGCTCCTCTGCGCCGGAATCCTCCCTGTCTCCTTCGTAGGGTGCATCCTTTTCCCATGTACCTCGGGGTGTGCGAGGTTCAACTAGCGGTACAATTCCTGGCATCCTTTTGAAGTGGGAGCTGTTTCTTGTCAAGACATGGGTGCTGCCTTCAGCCGTGATGAGAGACCCTTTTCTATGCGTTACGGTGAGGGGCTCTTCTCCGAAAGCTGCCATGTTCTTGCGATTTTGCGGCTGCCTTGCAATGACGATGTCTCCAGTTGTTAGAAGATTCTCTTCAGCCCTCCTTTTCTTATCAGCTGTTTCTTTCATGTCCAATTTCCGTGATGCATCTTGCTCTCTCATTTCCTCATCCCCTTTGTATCGTTCTTCTTCCAGCCCTATGTGAGGTAGTCTGGTTCTTACATTTCTTCCAAACATGACTTCGGGCGGCGATTTGCCTGTGGTGCTATGGGGTGTGTTGCGATAGTCCCTCATTAATTGACACAGCAATTTATCCACCAATTCTCCTGTCAGGCGAGCGATCTGCGTGGTACGCTTGATGTTCTTCATGAATCGTTCAACTGTACCATTGGCCTAAGGCCACAACGGTGTTACTCTCCTGTGATGGAAACCCATGTATTCTGCAAAGTTTCTAAAGTCATGTCCAGTAAATGGGGGTCCGTTATCGGATTTCAGTATTTTTGGAATGCCATAAATGGCAAACATCCGATCCAACGCAGGAATGGTATGGTATGCCGCTGTAGAAGGTATGATTTGTACGTCTGGAAATCTGGAATATTCATCAATGGCCACAAGGATATATTCACCTCCTTCGAATGGGCCATAATGGTCTACTGCAATTTCTTCCCAGGTCCCTTCAGGCAATTCAGTCATCCTGAGTGGTTCTGGTCTGGTTTGTGGATTGAGGACCACGCAGGTGGGGCAGTTCTTAAGCAGTTCTTCTACTTGGGTATCCAATTGAGGGAACCATACTCTTTGTCGTAACATTCTTTTGGTGGACATTATTCCTCGGTGTCCTTCATGCGCCAGCTCATGGATTTTTTTTCTCAGAGTCTGTGGAATAACTAACTTGGTTCCTTTTAGTAAAAGTCCTTCCTCTGTTTTGGCAAGCTCTTCCTTTACGGCCAGTAGACACGTGATGTCTTGTTTAGTCTCATCTCCTACATTCTCTTTGAGTTGTTTTGCATGTTTCCAGCGGCCCTTCTCGAGGCATCTCATGATGATTTGTATTGCTTGGTCTGTGTTGGTTTCTCTGGCTATTTGCTCCATGTCCACACCTTGTGGGGCATTTCCCTGAACCACATACATGATGTATTGATCGCTATAGAGGGGTCTGGGCTGCTATCTTGGCTGGGGTGACGCGAGAGAAAGTTCGCTGGATTTTGTTCTTTCCCCGGCCGGTGAATGATGTCAAAGTGATATTCTTGCAACCTTAAGGCCCATCGAGCTATCCTAGGGGGCATCTTGGCCTGAGCACTGCCGTAGATGAACAGTAATGCCTGATGGTCGGTGACTATTGTGAATGGTTTTCCATAGAGAAATAGATGGAAATGCTCACAGGCCCAAACTACAGCCAAACCTTCCTTTTCAGCCTGTGAATAGGCTTGCTCAGTTTTTGAGAGGCTGCGACTTGCATAGGATACCACATGTGCGGCTTGACCACCTTTGCGATCAAGTTGAGTCAATATGGCCCCTAGGCCAACTGGGCTTGCATCCACAATTAGTTCTGTGTGTCTCTGGGGGTCGAAGTAGGCCATGTTTTTGGCGTCCCCAATGCAGTTTTTGATGATTTGGAAGGCTTGTTGGCACTCGTCTGACCACCTGAATTCTGCACTGAGTTTGGTGAGTGCTCGTAGGGGTGCGCTAACCGATGCAAAATCCTTGATGTATCTTGTGCAGTAGCTTGCCAAACCCAGAAATTATCGCAAATCGGTGATGGAGGTTGGTGGTGTGGTGTTTGTGAGGGCACTGACCTTCTCAGGATCCGGTGTCATTCCACTTTCAGAGAAGATGTGCCCAAAGAATCGTAGTGTTTTTTTCCTGAACTCACACTTCTCCTTGTTTAGTGTGAGGTGCGCTTCTTCCAGCCTCATGAGTGTGTCATCGTGCTGTTCCTGAGTCTGTCCGAAAACCAAGATGTCGTTGCTATAATTTAGGCAGTTTGGCACATGTTTGATTACGTTGTGAATTTCTGACTGAAAGATTTCTGCTGCTGAGGAGACTCCAAAGCTGAGTCTCTTGTATCTATAGAGACCCAGGTGAGTAGCAAAAGTGGTGATGTACCTGGATCTTTTGTGGAGTTCTAGTTGATGGTACCCTTTGTTGAGGTCCAGTTTTGAAAATACGGTGGCACCATTGAGTAGATGCACCATATCTGTGATTCTGGGAGATTGATGACGTTCTCTTAATATTGCTTCATTTGGTCTTCGCATGTCCACACAAATGCGAATGGCCGGGGAGTCTTTTTTTGGTACGGGTACTATGGGGGACACCCAGGGGGTCGGACCTTCAGCCGGTTCGATTATGTCGGCTTCTAGGAGTTTGATCAGTTCGTTTTCTACCTGTTTCTGTATGTTAATGGGAATTCCTCTGTAGTGTTGGGCTACAGGCGTGATGCTGTTGTCTATGTGTAGTTCAATTTGCCTGTCTTTCAATTTTCCTAGTCCTTTAAATAGTGCGGGGAAGACTTGATCAATGCTTGAAGTGGGATCCAGATGCTTGTGCATCATGAGTCTGTATAGAATATGTATTAGCCCCATGTCGACAGCCGATTTATAGCTGAGAATGCATCCACTGTGTGTGGCGGCTTCTAGAACATGCATAGGGATTTCTTTCTCGTGATCTTTGTATTTGCATGAGGCCATGAAGAAACCTTTGCACGCAAGGGGTGTCGTGGAGCCATATGGAAAAATAAGCGCTCGGGCTGGTTGCAGGCGTGGTGCGTTTGGCATGCTGTTGTATACCTCTTCACTTACTACGTTGACCGTGGCTCCCGTGTCCACTAGAAATTCAGCAGCCACCTGGTTGACTTGTATTATGCGAGTGGGGCAGTTTTCTTTTGCTGTGGGGTTCCCAAGTGCGTATAAGTAGCCTTTCACCCTTGGTTCTCCTTTTCGTGGTTTCAGTTCATTTTTTGGATTGTCTTCTGAAGAGGTGTTGGAGACGCTGTCCGACTGTGATTGTTCCACCAAACACCTGACGTATCTCCTAGGGCGCCTTCTTGCCCTGAAGACGCCGCTTTGTTATCTCTCCAATCCCGTGATGACCTTGCTTGTCCTCGGTCTGTGGGTTCCTCACGAAATCTGTGACGTGGTGACTCGGTTTTGTTGTGTGAGTCGTGACTGGGACTTGGATGCCTCGGCTCTCTTTCTGGCGTGGATCTTCTGTTCCTTCCGCTTCCTCGCATTTTACTGCGATATATGAAACATACAGACTTGTAATGGTTTTCTCCCCCACATGCAGAGCAGATTTGACCCATGGCAGGGCACGTGCCTTCATGTGGGTATTCATGCCCGCATCAATAGCAAAATGGGTCTGTGTTCCCTTTAGGGGTGTTTTCCAGTTTATGTAGACTCTCATGTTTCCCATGGGTGATGGTGATGCCATCCAGCCCTTCCACCTGTGCTGTTAGAGCTGCCTCTGATCGTGCTAGGCGTAGAATCTCTTCCAGACTACGTGGTTTTTGCAATAGTCTTTTCCTGAAGTCACCACTTTCACATCCTACTATTATTTGTGAGCAAAGTGCTTCCTCATTGGAATATTTGTTGAAATCACAGTGTTTCATTTTTACTCTCAGTCTCATCACGAACGCGTCCATTGTTTCACCTTTTACTTGTTTCGTGGTGTGAAAAATGTGCCGTTCATAGTCCACATTGGTGTGTGGTGTGAAATAATCAGTGAGAGCAGTTTTTAAGCTGGTATAGGTGTCTATGGTATCTTCAGGCATTTCATCTAGAATGTCTCTTACGTTAGATCCTATGGCATGAGTGAGCAGACTATGTTTCCTTTCATCTTCAAGAGGGCCCAGTGCTTTAAGGCAAACTTCAAAATACCTGAACCATTTCTTCCACCTGGACCCTAGCGTGCTGGAGTCACTGAGATCAAAATTGGGGGCAGTTGTGAGATCAGGCTGTCCGTCATTTTTGAGCTAGTTACCCGGACAGGTGTTATTTGTACGGTAAGTGACTCCTCTGAGGAGTCATCCAGCATGACACAGTTATTGTTTGTCGCAGTGCGGCTGGTCAAAAGAGATGCAGGGAGCCGGCGCTCTCTTCCCACATGAAATTTCCGTTATGATGAGAGACGAAATGGGAGAAATGAAAAGAGAAAACGAAGAAAGGAAAGTTTTCAATCCCGTGGGGAGCCGATGTGCTCCACCCACATGCGTTGCCGCCGGTAGCGGGATTCCGTTTTATATGTGGGGAGCCGATACGCTCCACCCACTTAGGCCACGGCTTACTTGGCGGGAAAATGTGGTGTGGAGCCAAGCACTCCACTCCCGTGCATCCGCCTCTGGCGAGTGATCTGGGGGAAAATGACAGCCTACCTTCACGTGGGGAGCTGACGTGCTCCACCCACCGCTGTCTCCCTTCCCAGTCGTGGGCAGCTTCCTTCTACCCCGGGCCCACGCCGCTGGTGGGATGACCCGCCCCTACGGCAGGGAGCCGACGCGCTCCACCTGCCGGGCGTTTATTGTCGTCGCAGGGAGCCGACGCGCTCCACCTGCCGGGCGTTTGTTGCCGTCGCAGGGAGCCGACACGCTCCACCTGCCGGGTGTTTGTTGCCGTCGCAGGGAGCCGACACGCTCCACCTGCCGGTTGTTTGTTGCCGTTGGCGGGTACGTGCAGTACCCTGCCCGGAATCCTACCAAGGATTGTGGCTGGCGGGGAGTTTTCTCACTCCCACCCGCCTTACCTTCACCGTCGCGTCTTGGTAGGGCCGCAGCCTGCTGCTCCGTCTGCACTCGATGTCTCCGAGCGCGAGGTGCTGGGACTTGCGTGGCTGTGCTGGCGGTGGTTCTTCCGTCTCGTCGCCAATGTAAAGAGGTGGATCGGTCTCCCGCAAGCTTAGGCACTCACATTTAAGGGCTTCTCGCAATAAATGGACAGACACTAATGCGGTGCGATCAACACGTCTTTATTTCAACACAGCTATCCAGGAACTGCCTGAATACTCGTACTTCCCGTCCCTCCCCTTCCCGTTGCCCCGTGTCCCTTCCCACGTGACAAGGGAATGAATGACAACATCACAATGCGCATAATGACACCCTGTGTCTTCTCACCTTCGTGGTGGGGGCGGGGGGTGGTCAGTCACTACTGCATTAGTGCTTTAATAAAAGGAAGCCACAGGGTGGGAGGATGTGGCCTGGTGTTACCAAGGCTTCCAGAGCATGATTGATGGCAACAGAAACTCCAGCTAGCTGAGTGGGAGCTCAAGCATTGGTTTGCAAAACCTTTCTTAGAACAGGACATGATAAAAAAAATAAGGTTCTGAACAGGATAATGAGAACATTCTTCAAAGGGCGTCACGAGGCTGTAGGGAGAACCAAAGAAATGTTGGGGTGCAAAGTCTCCAGAAGGACTTGGTTGTTGATGTGTCACCATCATAGCAGAGGGCAAACCCGCATGAACCTGTCAATTTCAGAAAGTGACAAGTAATGAGGGATGGGGGTCAGGAAAGTCTCACTGCAGAAGAGGTAGCAGCATGGCCAAGAGCGTGAAGAATGAATGCAATGACCAAGATATGCATCAAATCCATGACCTCTCTGCAGCACAGAGTCAATCCCTGCCCGGTAAGGCGGGTTCTAAGGGCCACCCTATGAAGCTGGAAGGCATCATTTGAAATATCCCATGAAAGAAGTACTTCATAGATCCACCACTTGGAACACGAGCCGGCCAGAAGTTTCATGGCAAGTTCAGGCTGCTTTGGAGACCAGACTTAGCCCTTTTTTTGCTAGCACAGGGAAAGGAAACATTGGATTACCATTGGATTATCCGCTTTGAACATCACACGCCAGGCTTCCATCATACTCACCAGACAACTCTTGATATAGTTGAGTAGTTCTGCGCGCTGTGGAGAGCTGCGCCCCCGAAGCTTGATGTCTGCCTGTCCGAGGAGCACTAGAACACTGGGGCAAAGGGAAGCTGGGACTGTCTTCAAGTCCTTGAAGGATCTGGCCAATCAGAGCACAGGGGTGAAACAATATGAAGGCGAGCGCATCCATGATTCATTGGCTAACAGAGAACACAGTGTATAGGAGGGAACGTGTTGCAGACATTGGAGCAGCTAATAGCGTAGTGGAAGACTCATGCCCAGAGACAATGAGCCTAGGGGTGTGTCCTAATCCACTCCCCCCTCCCTCCCATGTGACAGAGTGCAACGCTGTAGGAAGCAGTGTGCATACAGGCACGCATACGCGCGCACGCACACACACACACACACACACATGCAGAATACAAGCTCCATGACCATAGGGAGAGGGCTGCATACAAGCAAGATGGGGATCAATATTCGGGACCATTGACGTCACTGTGCAGACAAGCCCATTGAGACTAGATGGCAGTGTATGATATGTTATGATATGGCATTTAAAACGCACCTGTACACAAGTGTTTCAAGGCGTGACACAATTACCACTAGGAGCAGTGCACACACAAGACCCATCAGAAACAATGATCACACTACACTCAAAGAGAGAAGTGAACATACAACGATTATGTAACACAGTGTACACACCAGAGCATGGGCAGCAGTGCGCAGCACACTCCAGCACCCCGGGGACCAGGAGTGGTCCCAGTACTTGGTCTACACACAGCAGAGATAGGACTTTACATCTAAGCACTTACGGCAGATAGAGGAGGTAGGAGGCCGGAATCTTGTTGAGTTCGCTCAGGGTCAGGGAGCTGAAGTCCCCCTTTACGTTTGTCAGCTTGAAGTACTGCCTGGCTGCACATGTGAGCTGCAGAAAGAGAGGGAGTTTATCAGCATCAGTTCCAAACGGATAACTTCTTCTACAGCTCTAAATACAGCTCAGCTTTCTTAATAGCGCGTTTGGATCACTGGGGAGAAGGCTTCTTGGCGTAGAGCGTAGAGTGCATGAGGTCTTAGAGCGGGAAAGCAGTGAGGTTGGCGTCTATGAGTCTAAATACTGCATTGTGATACCTTTGGTGCCTGTCTAGAACTCCACACTTTATAATCAGGAGATCAACAAATGTGGTGACAAAGAATCCAGAACCCAGGAGGGTGTAATACTAGAGAATGGTCAACATGGAATGATTTACTCTAGAACCAAAAGGGCTAAATGACTCGAGCAGGGGTTTGCAACCTGCGGCTCTCCAGATGTTTTGGACTACGACTCCCATGATCCCTCAACATTGACTATTCTAGCAAGGGCAGATGGTAGTTTCAGCACAAAATGTCGAGGCAGCCTCGACTACAGAATGCTCAGCTTGGTATCAGTATTGCTTAGGCCATGCTAGTGGAGAAAGTTCGGGGGGAGGGATATCAGTAAAGTCTAAAAGACTCCCCCGTCCACCTCAATCAGGAGTATAAGTTAATCCATGGTTGTCACCTTCTCGCCATAAGGTTACAACACAGAGGAGTCCACAGCTGGAGTGTGTGAACATCTTGCTATGAGTTTACACTGTAGAGGGGTCCATAGCTGGAGTGTGTGACCACCTGTCCACAAGGGTACAGTGTAGAGGAGTCCACAGCTGGATCGTGTGAGCATCTGGCCATAAGGGTACAGATGGACTGTGTGAGCATCTGGCCATAAGGGTATGGTGTAGAGGAGTACACAGTTGGGGTGTGTGACCACCTGTCCACAAGGGTACAGCTGGAGTATGTGAACATCTTGCTATACGTTTAAACTGTAGAGGGGTCCACAGCTGGAGTGTGTGAGCATCTGTGCACAATGGTACAGTGTAGAGGAGCCCACAGCTGGAGTGTGTGAGCATCTGTGCACAATGGTACAGTGTAGAGGAGCCCACAGCTGGAGTGTGTGAGTATCTGTGCACAATGGTGTAGTGTGGAGGAGTCCACAGCTGGCCTGTGTGAGCATATGTCCACAATGGAATAGTGTGGAGGAGTCCACAGCTGGAGTGTGTGAAAATCTTGCTATAAGTTTACACTGTAGAGGGGTCCACAGCTGGAGTGTGTGAGCATTTGTGCACAATGGTACAGTGTGGAGCAGTCCACAGCTGGCCTGTGTGAGCATCTGTCCACAATGGTACAGTGTGGAGGACGTTGACGCTTGGTGTCAGCGAGCGTTGGACTCAATATGGCGACATACTGGAAATGGTCAATTCACAGCCCTTTATTTTGATACCTAAGTATGATACAGTCTGGGAGTTGGGGGGGGGGGGCACTAATGAAGGTGTCACGCTAGATGGAGGTCAGCGTGGTGCCAGAGAGAGTTAGGTTCATCTCCCCTGGCACAGCATGGTGGTAGCCAGGTTGCTCTTACTGGTTGGCACTGGGATGCAGGCGAGGGCTTACATAATTATCCGTATTTAGACACCTATAGTTCTGCAGTGTGGCAAGTGCTCATCTTGATATCAGTAGGGGTGGCATTCATTTGTCTTGCACGGGGATTTTGGTTATTGTCAATGGTTATAAAGTCATTGAGGGCACTGTAGTGGGAGGTCTAGCACAAGGCATGATGGGAAAGTCACACTTCTAATGGTTATAAAGTCCTTGAGGGCACTGTAGTGGGAGGTCTAGCACAGGGCATGATGGGAAAGTCACACTTCTATCTCTTTACATGGCAGTTCATGTTTACAAGCTAATTGTCCAGTGTTGTGCCCTTTTATAACCATCTCACTTGACCACTATTCAATCTGCTACATTAATCCTTATTGGGTGGTGAGTGCTCACAGGAAACGTTTCTGTTGAGATCCGTCTTGCACAATTAAAGCAGGAAAGAGAATCTCAGGGCAGGTTGTGTAATTTTCCCTGCGCCTTTGAGTAGAAGTTCCATCCTGCATGTTGGTTTCAACTTGCCACCAGTTGACCTCTTCATTAAAGCCATCTTGCCACGTGGAACTGCGTGACCACTTACCTGAAAAGGGGAGGTGAAGGTGCTGTTCCCCAGAGCTCTGAGTGCTTCAACATTCAGCAGAGAGATGTCTGCGCAGGTGAGACCCCTCACACCTGACTTCAGTTCACTAGAAAAAGAAGACACAAGAAATCAAGACAGAGGCACCTTACATGCACCAGGGATCAAACGGATGAGGCGATCTCTCTCTTAATGCTCGCCGTGTCACCTTACATGCTCTGGGGATCAAACTGACGAGGATATCTCTCTCCTAATGCACGCCATGTCACCTTACATGCACCGGGGATCAAACTGAAGAGGAGATCTCTCTCTTAATGCTCGCCGTGTCACCTTACATGCACTGGGGATCAAACTGACGAGGATATCTCTCTCCTAATGCACGCCATGTCACCTTACATGCACCGGGGATCAAACTGATGAGGATATCTCTCTCCTAATGCTCGCCATGTCACCTTACATGCACCGGGGATCAAACTGATGAGGAGATCTCTCTCTTAATGCTCGCCGTGTCACCTTACATGCACCGGGGATCAAACTGATGAGGATATCTCTCTCCTAATGCTCGCCGTGTCACCTTACATGCACCGGGGATCAAACTGACGAGGCGATCTCTCTCCTAATGCTCGCCATGTCACCTTACATACATCAGGGATCAAACTGATGAGGAGATCTCTCGCCTAATGCTTGCTGTGCCATCTTACATAAATCAGGGATCAAACTGACGAGGCGCTCTCTCTCTTAATGCTCGCCGTGTCACCTTACATGCACCGGGGATCAAACTGACGAGGTGATCTCTCTCTTAATGCTCGCCGTGTCGCCTTACATGCACCGGGGATCAAACTGACGAGGCGATCTCCCTCTTAATGCTCGCTGTTCACCTTACATGCACCAGGGATCAAACTGACGAGGCGGTCTCTCTCTTAATGCTCGCCGTGTCACCTTACATGCACCGGGGATTGATCTGATGAGGATATCTCTCTCCTAATGCTCGCCATGTCACCTTACATACATCAGGGATCAAACTGATGAGGAGATCTCTCACCTAATGCTTGCTGTGCCATCTTACATAAATCAGGGATCAAACTGACGAGGCGATCTCTCTCTGAATGCCCGCCGTGTCACCTTACATGCACCGGGGATCAAACTGACGAGGCGATCTCTCTCTTAATGCTCGCTGTGTCACCTTACATGCACCAGGGATCAAACTGACGAGGCGATCTCTCTCTTAATGCTCACCATGTCACCTTACATGCACCGGGGATCAAACGGATGAGGCGATCTCTATCTTAATGCTCACCATGTCACCTTACATGCACCGGGGATCAAACTGATGAGGCGATCTCTCTCCTAATGCACGCCGTGTCACCTTACATGCACCGGGGATCAAACTGACGAGGCGATCTCTCTCTTAATGCTCGCTGTGTCACCTTACATGCACCGGGGATCAAACTGACGAGGAGATCTCTCTCTTAATGCTCGCCGTGTCACCTTACATGCACTGGGGATCAAACTGATGAGGATATCTCTCTCCTAATGCTCGCCATGTCACCTTACATGCACCGGGGATCAAACTGATGAGGATATCTCTCTCCTAATGCTCGCCATGTCACCTTACATACATCAGGGATCAAACTGATGAGGAGATCTCTCGCCTAATGCTTGCTGTGCCATCTTACATAAATCAGGGATCAAACTGACGAGGCGATCTCTCTCTTAATGCTCGCCGTGTCACCTTACATGCACCGGGGATCAAACTGATGAGGCGATCTCTCTCTTAATGCTCGCTGTGTCACCTTACATACATCAGGGATCAAACTGATGAGGAGATCTCTCGCCTAATGCTCGTCGTGTCACCTTACATGCACCGGGGATCAAACTGACGAGGCGATCTCTCTCTTAATGCTCGCTGTGTCACCTTACATGCACCAGGGATCAAACTGACGAGGCGATCTCTCTCTTAATGCTCACCATGTCACCTTACATGCACCGGGGATCAAACTGACGAGGCGATCTCTCTCTTAATGCTTGCTGTGTCACCTTACATGCACCAGGGATCAAACTGACGAGGCGATCTCTCTCTTAATGCTCACCATGTCACCTTACATGCACCGGGGATCAAACTGACAAGGCGATCTCTCTCTTAATGCTCGCCATGTCACCTTACATGCACCAGGGATCAAACTGACGAGGCAATCTCTCTCTTAATGCTCGCCGTGTCACCTTACATGCACCGGGGATCAAACTGACGAGGCGATCTCTATCTTAATGCTCGCCGTGTCACCTTACATACATCAGGGATCAAACTGATGAGGAGATCTCTCGCCTAATGCTTGCTGTGCCATCTTACATAATCAGGGATCAAACTGACGAGGCGATCTCTCTCTTAATGCTCGCCGTGTCACCTTACATGCACCGGGGATCAAACTAACGAGGCGATCTCTCTCTTAATGCTCGCCGTGTCACCTTACATACATCAGGGATCAAACTGACGAGGCGATCTCTCTCTTAATGCTCGCTGTGTCACCTTACATGCACCAGGGATCAAACTGACGAGGCGATCTTTCTCTTAATGCTCACCATGTTACCTTACATGCACCGGGGATCAAACTGACGAGGCGATCTCTCTCTTAATGCTCGCCATGTCACCTTACAAGTACCAGGGATCAAACTGACGAGGCGATCTCTCTCTTAATGCTCGCCGTGTCACCTTACATGCACCGGGGATCAAACTGACGAGGCAATCTCTATCTTAATGCTCGCCATGTCACCTTACATGCACCGGGGATCAAACTGACGAGGCGATCTCTCTCTTAATGCTCGCCATGTCACCTTACATGCACCGGGGATCAAACTGAAGAGGAGATCTCTCTCTTAATGCTCGCCGTGTCACCTTACATGCACCGGGGATCAAACTGATGAGGCGATCTCTCTCTTAATGCTCGCCGTGTCACCTTACATGCACCAGGGATCAAACTGACGAGGCGATCTCTCTCTTAATGCTCGCCGTGTCACCTTACATACATCAGGGATCAAACTGATGAGGAGATCTCTCGCCTAATGCTTGCTGTGCCATCTTACATAATCAGGGATCAAACTGACGAGGCGATCTCTCTCTTAATGCTCGCCGTGTTACCTTACATGCACCGGGGATCAAACTGACGAGGCGATCTGTCTCTTAATGCTCGCCGTGCCACCTTTCATACATCAGGGATCAAACTGATGAGGAGGTATATGATATGGTATGATATGATATTTTATTTCTATCGCGCTCGTACACAAGTGCTTCAGAGTGCAACGAGGCAAGGGAGGGGAAACAGGGTAGAACAACAATGACCTTTCTGGGCCCAGTGACATTGAGAACGTGCAAGTGCATGGGAAAGGGAAAGGGGAAAAGGTGCATGGAAAGGGGAAGAGTGGAAAGTGCGGAGCAGAGGAGAACAGAATAAATAATAATAAATAAAAGAAAAAACAAATAAATAAATAAATAGCTAATGGAGGCAATAAACAGTGGTAGTGCAGTCAGCAAGTGGCAAGTGCTGTGTTTACGGCAGCAGACTGGGTAAGTCTGATAAGTGCAGAAAGAGAAGAAAATGTGGGTGGGACACTGTATGGGTACAGATGCAATCCCTGGTGCAAGGGGTGGCCAGGAGGCAGTGCAGGTGGGTGTCAGGGTGAGCAGGTACCTGGGCACAGGGGACAGAGGGAGGCAAGGTGCACAGTGCCAAGAGAGTGCAGATCAACAGGGGAGAGGGGGGCTAAGGTAGAAGAAAGAGGAAGGTCTTGAGGTGCTTCCCGAACCAGAGATGGTTCTCCTCACGTTTTAGAGTGGCAAGGAGGCTGTTCCATAGGGAGGCCCCAGCCAAAGACAGAGATCTACCCCCAGCTTGTTTCTTTGACAAGCGACTGACCCAGAGGGAGTTAGAGGTAGAGGAGAGAAGAGCTCGAGAGGGGAGGTATTTACGGTGGGATAGCTGAAGGCATTCTTGTGGACAATGCATATGATTTTGAATTTAATCCTTGCATCCACTGGGAGCCAATGGAGAGATTTCAGAGCTAGAGAGATACGATCCCAGGGCTTGAGGCCTCTCTCCTAATGCTCGCTGTGCCAATTTACATACATTAGGGATCAAACTGATGAGGAGATCTCTCTCCTAATGCTCACTGTGCCACTTTACATACATTAGGGATCAAACTGATGAGGAGTTCTCTCCTAACGCTTTCCACGCCCCTTTACATACATCAGGGATCGATCTGACAAGGAGATCTCTAATGCTCGACATGCCACTTTACATATATCAGGGATTGATCCGACAATGAGATCTCTCCTAATGCTCGTTCTGCCACCTTACACACATCAGGGATCAATCAGACGAAGAAATATCTCTCCTAATGCTTGCTCTGCCACCTTACATACATCAGGGATCAATCAGACAAGGAGATCTCTCTCCTAATGCTCGCCCCACCACCTTACATACATCAGGGATCAAACTGATGAGGAGATCTCTCTCCTAACGCTCGCGATGTCACCTTACATGCATCAGGGATCAAACTGATGAGGAGATCTCTCCTAATTCTCGATGTGCCACCTTACATGCATCAGGGATCGATCTGACGTGGAGATCTCTCTCCTAACACTCACCAGTTCACCTTATATGCATCAGGGATCAATCTGACATGGAGATTTCTCTCCTAACACTCACCAGTTCACCTTACATACACCGGGGATTGAGTCACCAGGAAGGTGTTGTCCCTAACGTTCCCTCTGCCACCCTACACACACCAGGGATTGAGTCGCCAAGAAGGTGTTTCCCCTAACACTCACTGTACCACCTTAGATAAACCAGGGATTGAGTCGCCAAGAAGGTGTTTCCCCTAACGCTCGCTATGCCACCTTACACACAATAGGGATCGACCTGCTGAGGAGATCTCTCTCCCAACACTCACCAGAACTGACCAACTCTTGGAAAACTAAACAATTATCCATCAGAGATTGGACAGCATTATTTATACCAGGGGTTTACAACCTGCTTCTAGCTGAATCTTTTGACATACGACCCGCAAGATCCCATGCCATTGACTATGCTGGCTAGGAATGATAGGGAGTTGTAGTCCAAAACATTTGGAGAGCTAACGAATTCTGATCCCTGCTAAATGCTCACCGAATAGGACTGACTTTGGCCCGTTCTAGATGTTCCTGAGGACTGGAATCTGAAAAATTCCATTTTGTCTAGAAAATGTACTGTCCTGGGAGCAAATCCCCATACGATTAATCAGATCCAACCAATAAGGTGAACTGCACGGTATCCAGTGACTCGACCGAAAACATTTTTTTTTTAGGTATTTTTTACCGAAACATTTTTACTGAAAAAATAACAAATTTAAAAAATATACATATATGGGGAGGGGATAACGGGCTAAAACAGGTGGGGAGTGGCTTGGGGGTGTAGAAATATGGGGAAACGTGGGGTTGCGGGTGAGCTCGTCCAAATAAAAAATAAAATACAAAATTCAGTATTTTTTCGGTAAAAATGTCTCATTAAAAAAAACGTTTTCAGTAAAATCACAAAGAGCCCTCCCCAGTTCTCACTTCTCCCCATTGGTCAGTTCCTCGCTCTTATATCCTTTCCACCCATTGGCCACTTCCTCCACTGCACCGCTACCTCGTATTTCCAGTGTTGGGCCTAATGTCCGGCTTCACTTATCCCACAGTGTGGAACACCCACTCTCAAAGAGGAATGAGAAAAGTTTACAATTGTGAATTCTTTTTGTTAGATTTTGAATAAGGCGAGTAGGAGGGTCTTTTATACTGTCAGGGATATTTGCTTAACATGTTTGCTTTCTCTGCTGTACGCTTGTTTCAAAGTCTAACAAACTTTCTTTTGCATGGCAACACATCTGGAGGGAAAGTGTTGTGGAGGGGTTTGAAGAAGAAACACTGGAAGAAATTGCATGAAAAGGTCAGAGAAACATACAGGGGGGAGGCGGAAGGAAGAGGCGAGAGGGTAATAGTTAGGATTAGAATAAAAGAGACTACAGAGCGAGCAAATCAAAGAGAGTCCATGTTAAAGACATTACACGTTTGCACCCCTAACTAACCCCTGACTCACCTGATTGCCTTTCCGCTATTCAGTGTTTCGAGTTTCACTTTCTTCATCAAGGCAATGACCTGAAATGATTGGGTCAGTTCATGGATTAACACACAGGACTCATTAAAAGACATTGACATAATATTTAGTTCCATTCTCTTCCCCTGGACAGCCACTAAGGTTTGGGAATCCCTCATCTTGCAGCCCCACACCTGGGAGAGCTCAGCTTCTGGAAGTCGTTCAGCATTCCCCCCTCCCCCGCCGCTTCATCAGGAGACACCCAGACTCTCTGGAAGGCAGTGTCAGGATAAAGCAGTGTATGAAATACTGCTGTTTTATAAGATATTGCATTGATCTCAGATAGAGAAAACATGCATTTACTGTAATGGCTGCCTACCCATGGTGCTTAGCTCTGTGGCTCTGAGCTGGAGATGGGCTTCCGGGGATGGGAACTGGGTGGTGCTGTAACAGCTGTGGCTTCTCAATTGCAATTGCCTACTAACCTCGCACATTACACCACAGAACTGTCTTTCGCTTGCAGTTTTTTTTTTTATAAAACAAACATAAACTTGATGGTGGACTAAAATGTGATTACAGATTAAGATGCGTGGTACCCTTCCCAAAGAACGGGCTGTTTAAACTATGTTCCTCCTAAGTAGAAGGACTCTCACATGTGTGTCTCATTTTAGAAGACGTAGGGTTTCATGGTAAGTTAAACGTCTAATCCAGACATGGAGCCCTTTCCCTGTGTGCCTAGAGAGACGCAACTTCACCACTCTGACGATGCCCAACAAGTTGGAAACAAGTGTCTGGGGTTGCTGTTGGTGCTCGTGTTCAAAAGAGAATTATTGTGGTGCTGGACTGCCCTTGTGGGTGGGACTGAACTGTTCTGCAAATGGGCATTTCTCTTCTGTTAAAGTACAGTGGCCTAAAGCTACAGAGCACCCCTGACCCCAGTGGACACCTTCCCACAGAACAGGCAATTTAAACTCTACCCATCCTCAGTAGAAGGGCTCACATTTCTGTCTAATAATATTGATGGTGTTTGCTAAACATGACCCAATGCTCCAATCACAAGGAGGTCAAACGCAGCCCAAATGATGTTCCCAAATGAGAGCGGCGGCGTGCCCATGTGGCTGCGGCACCCTTGACAGCTGTTCTCTCATTTCTTCCTACTCCCTGTCAGGTTGCATCAATGAGAGTCTCTCTGTTCTTCCTGCAGCCCGGCTGCAGCCTTGAGAGCTGTCCCCTCTGCTCTTCCTCCCCACCAGCCCAGCTGCAGCCTTGAGAGCTGTCCTCTCTGCTCTTCCTCCCCACCAGCCCAGCTGCAGCCTTGAGAGCTGTCCTCTCTGCTCTTCCTCCCCACCAGCCCAGCTGCAGCCTTGAGAGCTGTCCTCTCTGCTCTTCCTCCAGCCCAGCTGCAGCCTTGAGAGCTGTCCCCTCTGCTCTTCCTCCAGCCCGGCTGCAGCCTTGAGAGCTGTCCCCTCTGCTCTTCCTCCAGCCCGGCTGCAGCCTTGAGAGCTGTTCCCTCTGCTCTTCCTCCAGCCCAGCTGCAGCCTTGAGAGCTGTCCCCTCTGCTCTTCCGATCCCCACCAGCCCAGCTGCAAGTAAGAAGGCAAATCGTTCTACGTACTCATCGAAGGTCCAGCGCGCGCCAGATTCTTTACCACCCCTGTTTTTCTAACTAGTGACGCATTTCCTCTTTTCACACCTTGCACTGGATTGCGGCATGGCGGATTGTCCCCTTTCCCTTCTCCTCGTCAGCTAATTGACCATCTCTTAAAGACAGACTTCCCAACCCATGCTCTATCTCTCCAGGCTCCATGTCCTTGCCCGGGAAGATCTCATGTGCATGGATTTACTGATAGAGTCCTTTGCGGCTTCTGTGCAGTCATCTTCTCTGCCCTTCATTTCCACAAGTGCCACTTATCCCCTCGCACACTTAAAGGGAGTCTTTAATGGATCATTATGTAAATGGTCCATTTCTTTGTGACCTCCCAACCCTCATTTTCCATTTTACACCGACCTTCAAATGGAGTCAATGCTCTGATACATGTCCTCATTAAAATGTCCCTCTTGCTCCGAGCTCTGTTGCTGGCTCTTCTTTTCATCATCTGCTCCCTGAAATCTAATGATCTGATTTTTATCATATTTAGCTGTGATGACTCAGTTGACACTGCAAATTATAATTATTCTTCGAAATTACATTTATTTAATATTATGTTTCCTGTAAAATTACAGAATGTTCAAGTTGTCTTCGGACTAAAAACCACTAGCAGCACACTGCTCCACACTCCTACCCAGTGCTATACATGTGCTACACTGAGCTGCCAGTGCACTGCAGTGCAGTGATGCCATGCACACGCACACCCCATCACACAGCTTCAATGTGTGGTAGAAACCGATACTCATTGGCAGTTCGATTTTTCCACTGAGGAAAATCGTATCTGGTGGCCCAGTGGCTCTCGGGCAGGGGGCCAAAATCAGCTCTCTAACAAGGTTTTTAAAGAGTCTCCAGAAATATGGGCGAGTATTGTATACATGGATTTCTCCAGTATTATTTTGAAACACATTACGCCAAGGACCTGGAAGACTGCATATATGATCCCAATTTTTAGAAAGGGCAATAAACTATCGTCTCATAACACTACTTGATGCAAACAGCAAGATTTCTGCTGCTATCGTACTGCACAAATTGGAGGAACGGGTGAATGAACTGGGAATTTGAAACAGATATCAAACCAATTTTTGAAGGAATATGGGGACTGATTGTACTGGGTTGGGGAAGTGCTGCGTTGCCAACATACGCTGCTTCCTTAGATTTGACTACTGCCTTTGACCTGGTAGACAGAAATCTTTTATGGTCAAAATTAGATAAGTGGGTGTTACCTTGCGGTTTACTTAGTATTCTGGTACATCTTCACAATCGGACGGCCATACAGGTTAGGTTGACTAGGGATGGTCTTATGTCTAGGAAAATCGAGGCAAGTTCGTCGCTACGGGAAGGTGTGCATGCTGGTACCTCGTCTTTTTAACCTGTATGTGGCTGACATAGGGATGACCCTGGAAAGAGCAGCCTTTGTTCCCCCATGGATTGGTGAGATTAAGTTGTCATGGGTAGCTTGTGCTGACGATTTTATTCTATTCGATAAAACCCCCATAGGGTTACAACGTTTGTTAAGGGCATTTTCGCAGTACATGAGTGAAAATAAATTTTAAATTAACTCCTTAAAGACAAAAGTACTTAAATTCAGTAGGAAAAGTAAGAGGTGTAGTTTTACTTGGTTTGTCAATTGGACATGTCTAGAAATGATTGAACATCTCGTTATATTTGGGTCCTCCGATTCTGGCACATCCATCTAAAGTTTTTATAGGGATCTTTTCAAAAAGAAAGCTATGTTTTTAGCATCACAAATGAAAAGCATTGACAGAACATTCAGGAAATTCTCTGTAGAGCCCGTTATAACATTTTCTAATGCAAAGGTCATACCCAAGTTGTTTTATGGGTAGGAGGTACTCCCCACCTGGTTGATGAATACATTAGAACAGTACAAAGCCATTATATGCATGAGGATTTTATACTGTTTGCCTAATTGTGTCCCATTGGTGGCTTTACGGCGGGAAATGGGTCTTCAATCACTCCAGAGCAGAGTATTGTGGAGACAGTTGGCTTTTTTCCACAAACTGCAATGTTCTACCCCCGATTCGATGAACCTTTCGATCGGAAATGAAGCTAAGTCACTTACGGGATCCCCAGGAGGGAGTTTGCAGAATATTGTGTGAGGCAGTTCGCTGCATTGGATCTGACCCTGGAAGCTTTGATTGCAAACCCCGGGAAAGTAAAAATGGCTGTGCGTCTCAGGGATTGGATAATTACTGGTGAACAGCTACAGAGGGTTAAACTGTAAAATCATCTGTGGCCACTCTGAAGGGAGCAGGGGTAGCAGAACCCTATGTTATAACATTCCCATATAGGACCCAGCAAAATTATATTATGCAGTTTTGTTTTAATATATTCGCAACAAATGAGATATGTATACAAAGTGGTCAACTGAGGGAATCAGCCTGCTGTGGATATTGCAAGAATTTGGGTGCAATAAAACATCTGAAACATATTTTATTGTGAAGCCCTACTTTTGTATCACAGCATTTTTTGGATCTTTGGGAAAGATGTTGAGAATGTCTGGCTGGATATGTTAGGAGGAGGATCCGTTGCATTGTCGCTAGCCGATATTAGATTTTTTTAAGTGGTTGATCTATGCTAGTTGGGACACCGTTGGGTATTTAAACATGTTTTTTTATAAGGTTTTTTATTTTTAGGAGGTCATTTTGATGACTTTGTTGTAGATTATAACATATAATGTAGTGGTTTTATTGAATGTTGTATTGTAAAGTTATTTTTAAAAGAAACATATACTATAAAGACTGATAGATTGATTAACTTGAATAAGGTTGATACCCCTTTCAGACATCCCCCTGAGTTCATAATATACAAAATGAAGGACTTGGAGGTAGGGTCTGTGGCGAACTCCGGCCATTTTGCTTGGAATGCACCCATATCCTATAGTATTGCAACCATAATGAGGTCTTGCGGTGGTGAGTGTTCCGGTTTGCATGTGGCTTAATGAACTGCCATCTTCAAACATGTCCCCCAATATCTGAAATGCATATCCCACCCGGTTAGTTATAGTTACATCTGAGGTGGGAGGATATTGCGTACAATTCCACAGTGGGACATCTCTATGGTAGGGATGCTTCGATTTCATCGGTCTCCAAATTTCACGCAATGCCAAAAGCACCACACACACTGGGTCAAACGGGCACTTCTTTGTGTGCCCCGAGGAAATCACCAGGGATCTAATGTCACTGCCTCCAGACGCGTGCTTCTCAATGTTAACGTGTGGGTATGTATGGTTATCCATGAACCCATATGATGTGTATTGGGCCTGTCCCCCCATCCAATATATTCTGAAAAGAGGGGCCGCAAAGGCACCTCTTTCATAGGGTGTGGTAAGGACAGGACACTTTAGACCCACCGCTCCCAAATGCAACATATATTTTGCAATCTCTGAGTCAAATTCTTTAAAGAAATGTCGGCCTGGCCATATCGGCACATTATGAAAGAAGTAGAGCAATTTCGGGAGAATATCTGTTTTTTAACAGAGAAACATCACCTGCTATAGTGATCGGTAGGTGCGCCTAATGCTGGAATCTAGTTATCAGGAGAGGCGTGTAGATCCCATAGTTATGGCGATGAATGGTTTCAACCTTTCTAGTGATGTCCATTCCCAAATATTGTATGGCTGTGCAGCCCATGCAAAGTCATACAAGTTACACAGTTGGACCGTTGCATCAGTCAGGGGGAATATCTCAGATTTACTGGAATGTATGTGTAATCCAGAGTCTACGCCAAATCGTAGAACATCTTGCATAATCGGGCCCAGGTTAGTCTGAGGATCTCTTATGAGCAGTATTGCGCCATCCGCATATAGGGCTATCATATCTGGGGCTCCCACTATGCTGATGTCTCTCTGGCAATGTCTACGCCTAATGATATCCGCCATACGCTCCATAACTATAGCAAACATTACTGGGGACAGAGGGCATCCCTGACGAGTGTCTCTTCCTATGGAAAAAGGTACAGAAATTAAGCCATTACTGCAGACTCTGGAGACTAGAGTTGCATAGAGTAGTTGGACATATCAGATTTATCCCTTGCGCCAAAGCCACATTTCGTTAGGACCATGTCAAGATATTGCCATGAAACCGAAACAAATTCTTTCTGTACGTCAAGTGCTGCTGCGACTACTTGCGTGTTTGGATCTATTTGTGCCATTATTTTGAAGACGCGCTGTATATTAAGAACAGTGGAGCGTCCTGGAACAAATCCAGATTGATCAGGGTGTATCACATAGGTCATCATAGGCATCAGTCGATTAGCCAGAATCTTGGCAAATACCTTGACGCTCGAGTTAATGAGTAACAAGGGTCTGTAGGAACCGCAGTCTTCAGCTGCTTTATTTGGTAAAAGAAGGACGGTTATGATGGCCTTGCACATAGTTGCATGCAGGAGACGGGCCTCTTCCCACACTTTAAGGAGATAGGGGCAAAGGAACAGCTTATAGTGCTTGTAAAATTCAGCAGCCTACGCCTCTGAGCACAGTGCCTTCTGAATAGGTAGATCATTGATTGCATGGAGTATCTCTTCTGTTATAATTGGTATGCTTAACTGGGCGATAGCGGTCTGGGACCGCTGTGTTAGAGGAAGAGCATCTAAGAATGCTTCAATGTCATTTCGTGCATATAGTCTAGAATAGAAATTGGTTAATATCTCGCTCGTGTGCACCAAGTTTTGGCACCGTCTCTGATGAGTGGGATAACATTGTTTCCCTTGTCTTGTCTTATCACGTGTGCTAATAGTTTCCCTTTCCCCGGCCTCTCCTCTTCTCAATTTCACTTCACTGCCACCGCATTGTGTCAGAATGAGTCTATTGGTCTCTTTGACATGTGGGATGGGGTCTGTTAGGCCTATGTGACCTATTGAAGGAGGACGCACACCAGCATGGAGTGTACACGTCTTCTTTATTTCGCTTCATTCATAGAACCGCCTGATCTCCTCCTCCCTCCTTCGTACTAGGTCATGAGATCATGTGACTTTTCTCTTCGCCTAACTTAAAGGTGCAGTGCACCGTAACAACACCCCCGGACAAATGTCCTTGCTTGTACTCAACAACAACTGGGTTTAACCTTTAATCTTTTCAACACTCTTCAACAAGTCTTGGCAGCCTTCTAATCGTTCTTTGCGGGCATCCCTGTGACTCTTGGGAAGAGTCGCTGTCAAGGAAGTCAGATCTCTCCGCTTGACGTAGAGCTGGGGGATCTGGGAGAATCCATGCCTCATCTCGTTCATCATGATATTCAGTAGTATGGATCTCTCATTTTCTCTTCTGCTGGTGAGTTTGAACAGGGAACTGTTTCTCATTATCTCTTTCTCTTAATTTGCCGCTGTTATCATTGATCTTTTTATGGCAACTACTTGACGGGGCTCTGGAGCGAACTGAGAGTCTGTTTTCTTAGTCGCATTTTGTTGGACCCTCACTTCATCTCCTATTCGGAGTTCTTTTGGTCACGCTCCTCTCCTTTCATCTGTTTCCACTCTCGTCTTCTCCTTCCATTCTAAGTCTCTCCTTATGACCTCTTGGTCTGGCTCGGGCCGGTTTGCTAAGTTTCTCACAATTTGCGTGCGAACCCCGTATTTTACCATCAGCTCTGCTGGAGTTTTGTTTGTGACTTCATGGGGTGTATTGCAGCAATCTCTCAACATGCAGCAAAGTGCCTGGTGTGAATCTGCTGCTTCAATGCGGGCCCTTTGCAATGTCTTTTTTATTGAGGCCATGAACCTTTCGCCCATCCAGTTGGCTTGGGGCCAACACAGTGTAATCTTTTGATGGTTAAATCCCATGTGTCTTGCGAACACGCCAAATTCATGGCCGCAGAAAGGTGGACCATTGTCAGACTTGATGGTGTCGGGAATTCCCCATTCACTTATGAACTCATCGAAGATCGCTGCTACATGTGTAAATGCTGTGGATTTCCCTTTCTTTACAATCGGGAACCTGGAGTGTTCGTCGATGAAAAGCAACATGTATTCTCGTGTCTCAAGGGGCCCACAGAAGTCTACGGCAACCTTCTCCCACTGGTGTTCTGGTATCTGCGTGGGTCTGAGCGGTAATGGAGGCCCAGCTCGCGTTGTGCACTGGCATGCTACACATTGCTTGACCCACCGGTCCACCATGGCATCCAGGAATGTGAACCAGACATGACACCTCAGTTGGCGTTTGGTGTTCTCGGCTCCTCTGTGGCCTTTGTGGGCAGTTTGGATGACTTTTGACTGGAGGGTCGCTGGGATGACTAATCGGCAGCCTCGCAGTAACATTGTCTTGTCTTGCATGGCCAGTTCAGTATGTACTTTGGCAAGCCTCTGTAGTTCGTCCTTACAGGTTTCAGGGTGGCTGAGTACTGCCCGACGGAAGTCTTTCCATTTATTGTTTTCCATGAGGCTGATGGATAAACCCATGGAGGGGTCAGCAGCCGACGCGGAGGCTACCATCTCAAGGGAAATGGCGGGAGGCAGTGTGTTGGATGTGACATAATTAATGTACTCAGTATCTCCTGGCCTGGGATCTGGCTCGCTGGACGGATGTCTCGACAAGTAGTCTGCTGGGTTGTTCTCACCACCTGGGCGATGGATGATTTGGAAATTGTACTCTTGAAGTCGGATACCCAACTGTTCTATCCTCGGAGGCATCTTCGTCCTGGGGTTCCCGAAGAGGGATAACAGAGGCTGGTGATCCGTGAAGAGGGTGAATCTTTTCCCTATTACAAAGTTATGGAAGTGTTCACAGGCCTAGACGGCTGCCAGACTCTCTTTTTCCACCTGCGAGTAAGCGGACTCAGGTGGGGCAAGTGCTCTGCTGGCGTATGCCACTATGTGCCTTGGGTGTGGGTCTTTTCTGTTTGTTTGCGCTAGAATGGCACCTAACCCCACTGGACTTGCGTCCACCACAATCTCAGTGTGCCAGCCAGGGTTGAAGTAGGCGAGTCGTCTGGCTTCCGCTAGTGTCTGTTTTATGGTATTGAACGCGGACTGGCATGCCTCAGACCAAGTGAATGGGACATCTTTTTGTAGTAGTCTCCTCTGCGGTTCAGTGATCATGACGAAGTGTGGGATGTATCTGGCGCAATAGCCCGCCATCCCTAGAAACGACCTCACATCCGCCATTTTGTTGGGTTCCTGCAAGTTGAATATTGTAGAGGCTTTGTCTGGATCGGGCGTCATTCCTTCGGCCGAACAGATTTGCCTGAAGAACTTGAGCTTGGATTTGCTGAACCGGAACTTTTGCAAGTTGAGGGTCAGTCCACTTTATTGCGTGGCAGCGCAGGTGGCACGGAGGGCAGTGTCATGTTCCTCCCGTGATTTACAGAAGACGAGGATGTCGTTGCTGTAGTTTAGTGTTCCTTTGACTGGCCTAATCACATGCCAAAAGGCCTTGTGGAAAATTTCAGCAGCAGAAGAAATTCCGAAATGTAGACGTTTATATCGGGAGAGTCAGTCATGAGTGGCAAACGTCGTGATTCCTCCTGGGTCAGGGTGGAGCACCATTTGATGATATCCTTGATTGAGATCGAATTTTGAGAACAGGACAGCTTTATTGAGTTGTACAGTCATGTCTTCTATTCTCGGGCCTGGATGTCGCTTCCGCTGGATAGCAGAATTGGCCACTCGCATGTCCGCACATAGTCTCAGTCGGTCTTCCTTTGGTACTATGACTAATTGCAAGACCCACAGGGTTCGGCCAGTGGCTGGCTCAATGATGTAGTCTCTCAAGAACTGGTTGAGTTCATGAGACATCGCTGCTTGAAGATGGAAGCCAACCCTGCGTGAATGTTGTGGTACAAGGAGGACCGAAGTGTCGATATGGAGTTTGACGGGAGGACCTTTCATTTTGCCTAGCCCATGACATATGAGCGGGAACTCCTCTTAGACTGTGTCTTTTGTGATGGTAGGGCTCGGTGTCACGTTGTGCCTCACGTTGCAGACGTGTCCCTGTGTTATCGGTGCCGGGGCTGCAGAGTGTATTATGTCACCTTCTTGTACGTGGACATCGATTAGGCCAAGGCAGGATGCCGTCCTATAGCTCAAAAGGCACTTGCCTTTTGTGGGACTTCTGATTACGTGGAACGTCATTGTCGTGGCCTGGTTTCGGTGGGTGAGTCTCCTTTTGAATGATCCCACACAGTGTAGTGGAACATCAGCGCCCCACTGAAAAATTCTGGAGAGTGTCTGGGTGAGGGTCGGTTTATTTTGGAGTTGTGGATATTCTTTCTCCCTTATGATGTTCACAGTGGCCACTGAGTCAATGAGAAAACAGAATTGTTTATCGCAGATCTCCACCGAAACTCAAGGTGCTTCTTTCGCCTCAATGTCATCCATAATAAGGTTCACAAATTAGTCTTGTGAGTATAAGTCATACTGATCGCTTTCATATTCTTGGGTGTAGGGCTGCGTTGTGTAATTAAGTTGGCGTGCATTCGGTGGTCCATCGTATTCATCGAGAATATGTGTGGTCATGTCTTGTGGCTCCGGATCTTGTGGTTCATCCTCGGGGTATAATTCTTCAACCATTCTCACGTATCTCCTTGGCTGTTGTTGATGGGGGCACATTTGGTATGGTGGATTCTGTGGTTTTCTTTGGTAGGTTCTGTATTGTGGTGATGATGGCGGTCGTGGTGTGGGGAAAGGTCTGCCCTCTCTGCAGACCGACTGGAAATGTCCTTCTCTTCCACAGTTTCCATATTTTTGAGTGAGAGCGGGGCATGTACCAGCGTGTGGGAAAGCCATTCCGCATCTGTAGCATTGACGTTGAATCCTTGGAGTCTGTGTGAAACTAGGTCCAGTGTTCCTTTCACTTCCATGTGGTGTGCTTGTTTGGATTACCGGCACTCACTCGCTTCTGTCTTGTTTGGTTGTGGAGGTACTATTCATTTGTGTTGCATGCCTGTCCACCCTTTCGAGTATCCTGGCTATTTCGCTAACTTCTTCAATGGTGAGGGTTTTTTTGAGGAGTTGTTTTTTCAGAGTTGGTGAGAGACATCCTTCAATGACAGGTAGGCGTATGGCCTCTTCAAGGGAAAAAGCGTGGAACTGGCAGTGTGCTCCTTTTATTTGCAGTCTGATTATGAATTCATCTACTGTTTCATCAATCCTCTGGCTGCATTGGTTAAACATGTACCTCTCGTAGTCTCTGTTGGGTTCTATTACAAGATGTTTGTGAGAGCGCAATTAGTGATGGGAAGTCTGTGTGTTCTGCTACTGGGATGGTCTTGACCAGAGTTTTAACTTCTGTCCCTGCAGTGTTTATGAACATGCTGCGCAACCTTGGCGATGCTTCTTCACCCGCTGCAGCAATTAAATTATTGAAATCTTCAAGCCATTTCACCCACCGGGGCCTTTTATCAGCTTGGGGGGTCATTGAAAATGGCATAGGCATGCGCCATGCAGTGGCTGTCGACCTGGTTACAGGGATGGGTGGTGGCGGGGCTTGGGCACCCTGATCTGGAGGTGAGCTCATGATGATGATAGTGGGCTTGATGTAGAAGCAGGTGCTCTGTGGATCCTTTGAGTAGCAGCGTGGGGGCTGTTTGTGGAGGAGTAGGGTATTGGTGTCTTATTTCTTAAGTTGTGGGTGGTGCTACACGTGACATGCAGATAGTGTGTGGTTTGGCTCTCAAGTAGTAGTGGAGCTATTGGCTGCTCTATTGGTCGCCTTGAGTATAGTCACTGGGGGCAATCGCAGGATGGCTTGGGTCAGGTGCTGCTGCGTGGTTTCAATCTTTGAACCACACATTGTGAAGGATATTTATGGGCATGTGCAGGCTGGGTAGACGTTTGTGGAGGGGCCAAAGTGTGCTCTTGTGCACTTACTTGCTGTGGAGTAGGGTAGCGTGTTTCCTGCTGGTTTCATTCTCCCAACGGAGATCAGCGTGGTGGGTGGAGGCAGGCTCCGGGATAGGGGCTGCTTTCACTTGAGATTCTAAATGCGCATATCAGCGCGTCGCATCAAGGCCACCTCACGCAGGATGAAAGCTTTGTCTGGTGAAGGGAGACGGGGCCCGGGATCGGGTCTGCTCTCAGATTGCTGATGTATGAACAGCTGTAGTGTGGCGGGATCGCCCACGCTCAAGGAGGACAACGGTGCACATCGATGGGAGCCTTTCTGGCCGGAGTAACACGGTGGGATCGCCCGCGTTGAAAGGAGGGGGGCGCTGGTGTGCGTTGGACAGACCTCGTCGCCAAATGTTAGGCCTATGTGACCTAGTCAAGGAGGACGCACACCAGCATGGAGTATACACGTCTTCTTTATTTCGCTTCATACATAGAACCGCCTGATCTCCTCCGCCTCCTTCGTACTACGTCACAAGATCACGTGACTTGTCTCTTCGCCTAACTTAAAAGTGCAGTGCACCGTAACAGGGTCCATCACCTGGCTCAGTTCGAGCCAGCCGGTGCAGGTCATCTTCTTAGTCCCTAATGTCTTTTCTAATCATTCTTAGCACATCAAGCTCTGTAGCCATGTCAATGCCCCTCCTGTATACTTTGAATGTTTTACATAATGTACGCATTGTATCTAGCAAACCCACATTAGTGTAAAACAATTATTTTATATTGTCCCGGATATTTGATTCAAACAGCACATCTTGCAATGCTTGACCCTTAAATTTCCATCTGTGAAAATGATCAGAGAAATCCTTAAACCTCAGGGCAATGAGTATATGTGAGTGATCCGAGTAGGTTCTGGGCAGTTTCTGGGTCACAGATATCCTGTTCATGAGGGTGGAAGATACAAGCCATACATACAATGACTCTATATTAATCGACCACCCGCACAGAGGGGGTGCACTCACCTGGGCTTTTTTTGATATTTTTAAAGAAATTTAATGATGGGAGATCAACCTCAGAAAATGTGGGGGCTAATCCGAACATATTTTCCTATGCTCACTGCACAACAAACACATAGTCACGTGTACTCTAGGTGGACATCGCCTTCAGGCACAGTCCTTCTGTCACATTCAATTGGAATGTGACAGCCAGAAGTACATGAAAGCAGCAAGAGGAGGAAGGCAACACCTTCCTCCTGCCATGGCTCACCTAATTAAATATCAAATGCTCCATGGATCCGCTCTATCCTTTGTCTGCCAGCTGGTGGCAGCTCATACTGGTGAGAGTTGAATGAAGCAGGCATGCGGGAGGCCTGGTCGCAGGATTGACAAAGGAGACAGGAAACCCAACACCCTTTTAATTTGAGTTGGTGTCAACCTGAAGTCATCTCCGGCTCCTTATTATGAAGGGAAGTGAATGCATTGTCTGGGACAACTGTTTGCAGTGGGCATCCCTGCATGGGGAAACCATTCAGGAAGGTACGAGTATGTGATTTGATGGAGACAGAAAGTCTGTTCTCGCCATAACATCAAGGGAGACATGTGCTTTGATAAGGGACCACAGAGAGCTCAATGAAACAGAGACCCTTTGATCCACAACAGGCAGGAAGATGGGTGGGACTTAGTAGTACATGTTTTCACCCCTTTACTTTCCCTGGTACAAAGCACTCTGGTTATGACCTCAGGCATAACAGAAGAATGTTGGTGGGGTCCCAGGATTGGTTCATTAGGTAGGCATAGCCTGTACCAATCACTGGGGCCCAATTTGGCTTTCAAAAGAGGGTCGAGTCCCTTTTTGGCAGATCATCCAACGACTTCAAAAGAAGTAAGAAGAAGTACTCATTTCGAACCTGGCTGAAGGTACAGTCTGCCTTATGGCTTCCACCAGTGAAGGAAGGCCTGGATTTACAAGAGGGAAGCAAGATCCCTCCCCATAACATATCCCAGGGAACAGAGGGAGATAACTCAGAGGACCCATCCAGCAGCTCCAGAACAGGTACCCAGTCTGCACACAGCATGCCCTGCTAGGTTCTGCCAGCAAGCTTCCTAGGTGGGAAGTGCCAGAGAGTCTCTGAACAAAAGACAAGGCCGTTGCCTGCAAAACATTCTCTTCAGCTATGGCCCGTCCACCTTAAAGGATGACACGAGCCCTGTGCAGAAGCTAGGAGTGCACCTACAGACATCAACCAGCGACCACTTTTAAGGACATTTCGAGGCAGTCAAGCCCCTTGAGCTGCAACCGGCTGCACCGCTGACTGTTGTCATGCCGCAGTCACTAAAGCCGTCTGAGATGCCTCGACCAGCGTTGCAGATCTGCCAACTAGAACAGAGACAACGATTCTTAACCCTGAGCTGCCGTGTAGGCCAGCATGCAGCCATCCATCCAGCCTCACTTGCAGAACTGCCTGCTGCCTGATACCCACAGCTGTCTCCCGTCTTGAACTCTGTGACAGGAGCTGCAAAGCGTCCTGGAACCGACTTCACCCTGTCCAGCATCTAGATCATATCATATCAAGCACCAGGAACATTGTGGTTCTGTGCCCCTGGTCCTTCTCTGAAGGCTGCTAGTGACATTTTACGGTCCATTGCTCCCTTTGTGCTGAGACCAAGTATCCTTGAACATTGTGATTAATTACTTTACCGACTACCCTCCTGTCAGTATCCAAAGTGCATTCCTTTTCCTTCTTGAAACTGTCTCGCCTCTGTATTCCTTTACAGGGTGGGTTGCATTTTGCACTGTTACTCGAACTGTCTGTTTTGATATTGATAAAGTTGATATTTTTGATACAACCTTGACGGGACAGTCCCTTTTATCATTGGGTAATAATTGTATTTTCGCTGTGTTGCATCTAACCACTGATCCACCACCTTCCGGAGATAAGCCTTCCTTTCCATCCACGTTACCAACATCAGACAAGGAGGTTTATAATTTGCTTGTGTTTCCAATCTGTTCGGATCCCTTCTGGTGTACTAGAGGTGTGAGGCCGATTAATGGTTTAGAAATCGATATTCACCCCTGGACCACTGGTGCCTGGGAAGTTGATTTGTCACAATATGTATTTTACCTTAGCCATGTATGAGGTTGCCTATTCCTCCTGTGGCACGCAGGATGGCATCCCTGCCTCTATAATTAAGTATGCGAGCAATGATTGGACGTTTTGGTGTCCTAGGTTTAGACTTCGGGCCAGTGACCTGTGTCCACTGCCCACTCTACAGCAACAAGAGCTTGGGATTGTCAAGTAATGAGATGAGGGTGTCTTGGACGACTGTTTCCATGTCTTCGGTGGCGTCGTTCTCCGTCACCCTTCTTGAGAGTTGAGTGAACTTGTTTAGTGCACGTGGACATTTCGGATTCCAGAATACTCACGTCATCTTCCATTGCTCCCACCCTCGTCTCAGCTTTAGATATTGTCTTGTCGACTTTCTCAAACCTGGATTTGATAGAGATATAAAGTTGCCAGTAATATCGTCCAATTTGACATGAAGTGCCATGAAGCCCTCCTACCTGCATACATGGCGTCATCTGCTGAATTTACGTCATTTCCGCTGGGACTGTTGGCTGTTCTGTCTGCATTAATGTTTGCGTGTGTACCTTCGGTGTGGCCTTGTTTTTTGCTCGCTGCCTTCGTCACTCTTCCCCATGTGGTTACAGAGAGCCCAGACGCACCTGTTTGCGCAATGCACTCTCTATACAGGGTAAACACGCACTGCACGCACTGCACGCACTGCACGCTATTTCGGGTTGCCAATCCAGCAGGATTTGTGTACACAAGGCGTGAGCTGGAGGAGCAAAGCCCAGGCTGCCCACGCAGTATCGAGGATCTAGATGTCCCCTCCACCCCGTCAGTCCAGCACGCGGATCCTTCTACTCTGGGGCATCCAGGCCGCACTGTGCCACTCCCACCACCCACTCATCTAGGGAAGCAATCAGAATGCCACGTGGCGCAGAATTCCCGCAGGCATGGAACTGGAAGCCACAAGTGGTAGGGGTCTGCGGGGTGGCAGGGAAAACAGGTCACGGGAGCCAGCGCCATCAGGCGCCCCCAGCAACCCTCATTGCGCAATGCACTCTCTATACAGGGTAAACACGCACTGCACGCACTGCACGCTATTTCGGGTTGCCAATCCAGCAGGATTTGTGTACACAAGGCGTGAGCTGGAGGAGCAAAGCCCAGGCTGCCCACGCAGTATCGAGGATCTAGATGTCCCCTCCACCCCGTCAGTCCAGCACGCGGATCCTTCTACTCTGGGGCATCCAGGCCGCACTGTGCCACTCCCACCACCCACTCATCTAGGGAAGCAATCAGAATGCCACGTGGCGCATAATTCCCGCAGGCATGGAACTGGAAGCCACAAGTGGAAGGGGTCTGCGGGGTGGCAGGGAAAACAGGTCACGGGAGCCAGCGCCATCAGGCGCCCCCAGCAACCCTCATTGTTGATAGCCCCTGAGCTTTCCCCTCCCCACGCGGGATGCCAGGCCTCCTGGTGCCAGGTAGTTGAAGTGCAAGGTGTCATGACCAGGGCTTTAAGTGGGGTAAGAAATCGAGGGCAGAGGCCCTCATTTCTGGGCGTGGCTTGTGGTTTTAGCGTGGCCTAAAAAAGTACACAAACCATAGTAAGGTACGCAAATAAATATATAAATGCATGTAAGCATATATATATATATATTTATGCGTACGTTACTATGGTTTGTGTATTATGCAAGCCATCTTTTATAAACATAAAACTATGTAATATATTTCTATGTCTATAGAAGATGGCTTGGAAAGTACAGAAACCATAGTAACGTACGCATAAATATATATATATATATGCTTACATGCATTTATATATTTATTTGCGTACCTTACTATGGTTTGTGTACTTCAAGATGGCTTGAAAAGTATACAAACCATGGTAAGGTACGCGCACACATATATAACATGTATATATATTTGTGCGCACACCTTACGGTTTGCGTACTTTTTAAGCAATTTTTTAAAAACATTTGTATGTTTATAAAAGATAGCTTGAAAAATACTCAATTCAAGCCATCTTTTATAAACCTCGAAATATGTCAAGGAATCCGCAGGATGGCTGATGTTTAAAGATGCCTCAGTGACCTGGGGAGGGGGTGGGGAAACAAAGTTACAGTGACTGACATAAGTGCCAGCCAACCACAGCATCGCTGTGGATGGCTGGCACTTCTGTCAGTTTGCTTGACTGACTCAATGGCAGACGGATCTCCCGTTGCGGCTGCGACTGCGGCGGGATGTGTCCCACCAATGTTGTGGCTCAGCCACACTTTTTGGAGACATCCAGGGCCCAGGCCCAGCTGGCCCTGGCCCACTTAAAGCACTGGCTCATGACACCTTGTGCTTCGAAGAGAAGGGGAACTGGGGAAAGGCAGATCAAATGGCAAATGGAGGACGAGAGGAGAACTAGAGCAAGGGTGTGAAATAAAACTAACATAATAGTGTTGGCAAGAGGCGGCGGACAAAACCTGACCATGCTGCATAGAATTCTCCATGGCAGCTCAGCATGTGGTGCAGCAGTGGGGAAACACTGCACTGCCGCTGCATGACAATGCAACATGTGGTGCAGCAGTGGGGAAACACCATACTGCCGCTGCATGGCAGCTCAACATGTGGTGCAGCAGTGGGAAACACCATACTGCTGCTGCATGGCAGCTCAGCATGTGGTGCAGCAGTGGGGAAACACTGCACTGCCGCTGCATGACAATGCAACATGTGGTGCAGCAGTGGGGAAACACCATACTGCTGCTTCATGGAAGCTCAACATGTGGTGCAGCAGTGGGGAAACACTGCAATGCCGCTGCATGACAATGCAACATGTGGTGCAGCAGTGGGGAAACACCATACTGCTGCTTCATGGAAGCTCAACATGTGGTGCAGCAGTGGGGAAACACTGCAATGCCGCTGCATGACAATGCAACATGTGGTGCAGCAGTGGGGAAACACCATACTGCTGCTGCATGGAAGCTCAACATGTTGTGCAGCAGTGGGGAAACACCGCACTGCCGCTGCATGACAACGCAACATGTGGTCCAGCAGTGGGGAAACACCATACTGTGGATGCATGGCAGCTCAACATGTGGTGCAGCAGTGGGTAAACACCATACTGACGTGGCACTGTAGCTCAACATGTGGTGGAGCAGTGAAAAACACCATACTGACGCTGCATGGCAGCTCAACTCTGGTGCAGCAGTGAGGAACACCATACTGGGGATGCATGGCAGCTCAACATGTGGTGCAGCAGTGGGGAAACACTGCACTGCCGCTGCATGACAATGCAACATGTGGTGCAGCAGTGGGGAAACACCATACTGCCGCTGCATGGCAGCTCAACATGTGGTGCAGCAGTGGGAAACACCATACTGCCGCTGCATGGCAGCTTAACATGTGGTGCAGCAGTGGGGAAACACTGCACTGCCGCTGCATGACAATGCAACATGTGGTGCAGTAGTGGGGAAACACCATACTGCCGCTGCATGGCAGCTCAACATGTGGTGCAGCAGTGGGAAACACCATACTGCCGCTGCATGGCAGCTCAACATGTGGTGCAGCAGTGGGGAAACACTGCACTGCCGCTGCATGACAATGCAAAATGTGGTGCAGCAGTGGGGAAACACCATACTGCCGCTGCATGGCAGCTCAACATGTGGTGCAGCAGTGGGAAACACCATACTGCTGCTTCATGGAAGCTCAACATGTTGTGCAGCAGTGAGGAAACACTGCACTGCCGCTGCATGACAATGCAACATGTGGTGCAGCAGTGGGGAAACACCATACTGCCGCTGCATGGCAGCTCAACATGTGGTGCAGCAGTGGGAAACACCATACTGCTGCTTCATGGAAGCTCAACATGTTGTGCAGCAGTGAGGAAACACTGCACTGCCGCTGCATGACAATGCAACATGTGGTGCAGCAGTGGGGAAACACCATACTGCCGCTGCATGGCAGCTCAACATGTGGTGCAGCAGTGGGGAAACACTGCACTGCCGCTGCATGACAATGCAACATGTGGTGCAGCAGTGGGGAAACACCATACTGCCGCTGCATGGCAGCTCAACATGTGGTGCAGCAGTGGGAAACACCATACTGCTGCTTCATGGAAGCTCAACATGTTGTGCAGCAGTGAGGAAACACTGCACTGCCGCTGCATGACAATGCAACATGTGGTGCAGCAGTGGGGAAACACCATACTGCCGCTGCATGGCAGCTCAACATGTGGTGCAGCAGTGGGAAACACCATACTGCTGCTGCATGGAAGCTCAACATGTTGTGCAGCAGTGGGGAAACACCGCACTGCCGCTGCATGACAACGCAACATGTGGTCCAGCAGTGGGGAAACACCATACTGTGGATGCATGGCAGCTCAACATGTGGTGCAGCAGTGGGTAAACACCATACTGACGTGGCACTGTAGCTCAACATGTGGTGGAGCAGTGAAAAACACCATACTGACGCTGCATGGCAGCTCAACTCTGGTGCAGCAGTGAGGAACACCATACTGGGGATGCATGGCAGCTCAACATGTGGTGCAGAAGTGGGGAACACCATACTGCCACTGCATGGCAGCGCAGCATTGGTGCAGCAGTGGGAAACACCATACTGCAGCTACATGGCAGCTCAACATGTGGTGCAGCAGTGGGGAACACCATACTGCCGCTGCATGGCAGCTCCACATGTGGTGCAGCAGTGGGGAACACCATATTGCAGCTACATGGCAGCTCAACATGTGGTGCAGCAGTGGGAAACACCGCACTGCCGCTGCATGACAACGCAACATGTGGTCCAGCAGTGGGGAAACACCATACTGTGGATGCATGGCAGCTCAACATGTGGTGCAGCAGTGGGTAAACACCATACTGACGTGGCACTGTAGCTCAACATGTGGTGGAGCAGTGCAAAACACCATACTGACGCTGCATGGCAGCTCAACATGTGGTGCAGCAGTGGGGAACACCATACTGCCGCTGCATGGCAGCTCAACATGTGGTGCAGCAGTGGGGAACACCATACTGCCACTGCATGGCAGAGCAGCATTGGTGCAGCAGTGGGGAACACCATACTGCCGCTGCATGGCAGCTCAACATGTGGTGCAGCAGTGGGGAACACCATACTGCCGCTGCATGGCAGCTCAACATGTGGTGCAGCAGTGGGGAACACCATACTGCCACTGCATGGCAGCGCAGCATTGGTGCAGCAGTGGGGAACACCATACTGCCGCTGCATGGCAGCTCAACATGTGGTGCAGCAGTGGGGAACACCATACTGCAGCTACATGGCAGCTCAACATGTGGTGCAGCAGTGGGAAACACCATACTGCCGCTACATGGCAGCGCAACATGTGGTGCAGCAGTGGGGAAACACCCTAGTGCCAGCTCAACATTAATCTGCCCCGCTGGAGCAAGATGGCAGGAAGTGGGCGTGGCAGGCTCTCACAGAACTCTTGTAATACATCATAGATATAGTGGTTCCTGGTACGTTGATATAAAAACAATTGCTTCTCCCCACAAGTGTCTTGTGCCTTTGCAAATGCCGTCTTGGCAAATACACTTAAATTAGCACCACCACAAATGCATTTCCTCTGCATTTAGGCTGGTGATACGGTATTGTCCGCATGCACCAATGCAATGACATTAGCACATGCATTTGCAAATGCATATTCTCATATTGTGTTCGTGCATGTGCATTTATGCCACAATCCCATGGAGGGCGCATATCAATGTACATTCCCACATAATGGGCCTGCGTACAGCAGCGTGCTAATTCTGTGGCAGTTGTCAAAGCGAGCACAGTATCATCCTCACCAGAGGACACTGTAATTAGCGCCACGTTTTCTAAATATATTTGCTGAATTCAGTATCAGAATTAGTGTAATTATGGTACTGCCTGGCATAGAATGGCGGTAACGTGTATCTGTTTAGCGAGGACTGGTGCCCGGGTGAAATAACACTTTCTGGAGTGAATCGATTTAGGGACATTAGGTCCCACCGATGCCTTGAATGGGAACGTGCGGGCGGAGAATTGAACACCACCGTCCTTCTGGTTATGGGGTGAAAGGGAGCTTTCTCTGCCATATCCTGCGGTGCGTTGGTTATCAGTCATGTCGATAATTACACTCCTTTGTGTAAAGAGTTCTTTGAAAGAGACTTCTTTCTTGTTTGAAGCGAGTCTCCGCCATTTTAGAAGTCCAGCTGAGGAAGCCGCTACATGCAAGTGATCATGTCCATCCATTGCCTTTCCTGTGCTTGCATGAAATGACATGCCTTGACATGCTTTAGGTGCATTCATCATTACCCTTCATATGCACATGGCCCTGTACAGGCACCTCAATACATCTTCACTCGCACAGGCGACACTGTATGCAGATGATATCTTGCAAACGTCCAGATGTTGTGTAACACTTTGATTTGTTGTGAGCAGCTAAACCTCAGAATAACCTTAAAGGAATAGTGTGCTCCAAAATGTTATTGGCTAAAAAGATGACCCATAATCAAAAATATATATAAAAATATTTTCAAACAAAGTCCCTCTGTAAAGTTTTGAGCAAATGAAAAAATTTGAAGCACTAGGAGGCATCCATTTTGTGAAATGGATGAGACTCCTGTGCTGGCCTTGCGGCACTAATGAAGCAAAAGCCAGCCAGTTGTAATATACAAAAGCTACCACTGGGTGGCTTTTGCTTCATTGGTGCTGGAGACCAGAGAATGCAGGCAGGAAAGCTGCATCTAGGTAAGCGCTTATATCTTTTTTTAAATAAGCATTGCTAATATAAAAGCTGCAGTTTTCTTTCTAAGTTTTAAAGGCTGGAGGAGCCCAGAAAACTTAGAAAGAAAACTGCAGCTTTTAAAACGTTGTATTTATGTTTGCGGTGGCTTCAGCTTGGAGTCCCCTGGGCTCCAAGCCGAAGATACCACAAAGATAAATACAATGTTGTTGTATTTCAAAATGCTATGGTTTCCTTTCTAAGTTTCTCACGCTCCTCCGAGCTGGAAGAGCCTGAGAAACTTAGAAAGAAAACCGCAGTGTTTTTAAATACAACCACATTGTATTTCTGCCTGCAGGGGCTTTCACTTTGAGCATCCTAGGTTCCCCTAGGGGAGCCCAGGAGACTCAAAGTGAAAGCTGCTGCAGGCAGAGACACAACACGGTTGTGTTTCCAAATGCTGCAGTGTTTCTGTCTGCAGCAGCTTTCACTTTGAGTCTCCTGAGCTCCCCAGTTAAAGCTGTTGCAGGCAGAGACACAACACGGTTGTGTTTCCAAATGCTGCAGTATTTCTGCCTGGAGCAGCTTTTACTTTGAGTCTCCTGGGCTCCCCCGAAGGAGCCGAGGAGATTCAAAGTGAAAGCCGCTGCAGGCGGAAACACAACACGGTTGTGTTTCGAAATGCCACTGTATTTCTCACTATGGCGGCTTTTGCTCTGAGTCTCCTGGGTTCCCCCAACCCTGAGGGAGCCCAGGAGACTCCAAGCGAAAGCCGCCACAGTGAGAAATACAACATTGTTGTATTTGTAAATGCTGCCGTATTTACAAATACAACAACATTGTTATTCTGACGGCGGCAGCTTTCGCGTGGAGTCTCCTGGGTTCCCCCGTGTTGGGGGAGCCCAGGAGACTCCACGCAAAAGCCGCTGCAGTCAGAAATACAATGTTCTTGTATTTATGATTTCCGTGGTTTTCCAACCACAGCAATCACAAATACAACAACAGTGTATTTGTAATTGCTGCGCCTTTGCTTTTTGCCTTCATTTTACGTTTTCGGTGCTTCGCTGGGCTTGGGGAACACCGAAAATGTAAAATGAAACTGAAGGCAGCCTCCTCAGCTCATGTTGAGCTCTGCTCTGGCTGCAGTAACCAAAAGCTACCAGTAGGGGGCTTTTGCTGCTTGTTTAGTGCCGCCAGGGCAGAGCTGAGGAGGCTGCCTGAAATGGCAAAATGGATGCTCCCATGTAAATGCTTTCTGCCTTATTTGCTCAAAAGTTTACGTAGGAACTTTCATTAAAAATATGTTTAATATATGTTTTGGATTATTGCCCATCTTTTAAGGCAATGATATTTTTGAGCGCACATTTCCTTTAATCTGGCTATTTGGAAGGAAGCTACGTCATTGCAGGAAACTCCAGTGCCTACAGGAGGGTTGGCATGCTCTCTTTATTTCTCCTACCTTAATTGGTCCCTTTTCCCACTTCATCAAGGAGACTCCCCCTGATTACCCGTGAGCACTTGCTGTGTTCAAGTTTTCAAATGTCCACCTCAGAATAATCAAAGAAATCCTAAACCTTAAAGTAGGGCTCTCTCCCTTAAAACCGGGGGTCTTGCTCCGTCGACTAACTGTGACAGATTGCCTTTAGTAACCCATGATAGACATGTTGGGACCCCGCAAACACCATCGTCAGCCTCACTTGATCATGACCTATATCTGACTGTTTAGGCCCCAAGTGATCAGCGCACCACAGCGCTCTGCAGACCCACCTGTCACACTGCACACCCCTGGACTTTTTCATGAACTAGTTTTGGAGCATGCCAACGTGTTGCCGCTGCCACCCCACTTTACAGGCATCTGTGTGGGTTTTTTGAAGTCTGGCAACCCGGTGCAGTTAGAGATATTTTTGAGTTCCTACTTACATATATATATATCTTTTTAGTGTTCTCTTAAAAGATGGCACGCTGGGAAAGATCCCCCTGAGTGCACTGCAACCATTCCAGAGCTCTGGGCTGAACACTAGCATTACGATCCCTACTTTCTGCAGGTAAAACCCAACTGCCTACCTGCACTACGGGACTGTCTCTGTATCCTACAGCCCCTTCTCCCGGCACTTACCTTGCACTTGCCACCAGCTGGCCCTATTATTTATCTTGTATTCTACTAACCATGTCCTGCACTTTTTCTTGCACTTGCCACCAGCTGGCCCTATTATTTATCTTGTATTCTACTAACCATGTACAGCACTTTCCCCCTCTCCCTCCCCCTTGCACTTTTTCCCAGTCCCCTCTACCCTTGCACTTGCGCGATCTGAATGACACCTGGCCTAGTAGGATCGTTGTCTGTCTCCCCTTGTTCCCCCCCTTGCCTCGTCACGCCTTGAAACACTGTGTATAGGCGCGTTACAAATGCCATATCATATCATATCATATCATAAAAGTAGATTTGCTGATCCCAGCATTTCACCAAGGATGAAATGGGGGAGTAGCTTTTTTAGATACAGGAGGGATTGCTCCAAAGTCTTTGTAAATTATCAGAATCACTGTGGAAATCTGTTTCATTTTGAGGCACCAGGTATCCTTCTGGGCTCAGGTGATGTCATCTGACATTATATCATAAAGCACTCAAATTTCACTGGCGGAAATTGGACTTGTCATGATTATATGTTGCGTAAATTAAGCACTTCAACCTCCCCTTGAGCCTGGCAATATCCCTTTGTGCACTGTTGCTTTCCCATGGCCACAGAAACACCCCCTCATACCTGGCAACTACCCTCAAGGCCAGCAACCACACCTCAGGCTCGGCATCACCCCCTCGGTCCCAACAACCTCACCTCAAGCCCGGCAACCTACCCTTGGCCGTGGCACTCCCCTTGGTCCTGGCAACCTCTCTTTGGGCATAGCAACCTTCTTCAGACCCAGAAACCTGCCCTCAGAACCAGGAGCCTCTCCTCAGTCCTGGCAACCTGCCCTCTGGCCTGGCATACCTCTCCTTGGGCGCAACATCCTCCCACGGTGCCTGGCAACCCAACCTCTCATCGTCTTGCCTACCTCCCTTCATGCCTGGTAACTTCTTCTTCAGCTTGGCAACTTCCCACGGGCCCAGCTACCTCTCCTTTACTCAGCAACCTCCCAAAATACCCCAGCAACCTCGTCTTGCTCAGCAACCACGCCTCAGGCTCAACACTCTCCCGTCGACCCAACAACCTCCCACCCAAACACAGCATCAGAATAGATTATAAAATTAATCCGATAAGTATGAGCCGTCTACTGTTTTTTGCGACATCAAAACCATCACCACGGTTTTGCTTTATGGAAACACACATCTTGCATGGGTGACTATTCCTGTGCTGAAGGAGAGTGGTTCCCAAATCTTGACTGACTCCTTTGAGAAAGTCCATTGAACAGGATTCGCATGTAACAACTTGGTGTTAGTGAAGCAGTAAATATGGGCCTCCTCAGAGTCTACCTAAGGTTTGTGCAGTGAGAGTTACCCTTCTAGTTCTCTCTGCTTCTTCATGTCTCTCTGCTTCTTATTCCAGGCTCATGGATGAAGAGATCTCCCTGCCACCCACACCCCCACCGCCACCACCACCATGCCACCATGCCACCATGCCACCATGACCACCACCATGACTGCCACCACCACTGCCACCACCATGATCACTGCCAGCACCACCCCAACCACCACTGCCACCACAAGCAACCCATTCAGTCATTGTGAGATTCCCACCATGACATACCTGTGGTTGGCTTAATTCTGGGTTGTTTTTCATAATGTCTTCTGCCACAATGGCATTAACTGTTTTCAGTAAACCCAGCGGGATTTCAGAGACCATGTTTTTGGGTAACTGGTACAATACAGTGTTCACGTCTCCGTCTTTTAACACCTGCCGAGAAAGAGAGAACATAGTGTGTGTTCAATTATATGTGCTAAACTTGCACATGGAACCCAGCCTCAGCAACCCAAGGGAGAACATAGTGTGTGTCAGATTATATCTGCTAAACTCATATGTGGAACACTGCGTCTACTCAACAAGGTGGGATGCAGTGTGTGCCAGATTATATCTGCTAAACTCATATGTGGAACACTGCGTCTACTCAACAAGGTGTGACGCAGTGTGTGTCAGATTATATCTGCTAAACTCATATGTGGAACACTGCGACTACTCAACAAGGTGGGACGCAGTGTGTGTCAGATTATATCTGCTAAACTCGGATGTGGAATACTGTGTCTTCTCAACAAGGTGGGACGCAGTGTGTTTCAGATTATATGAGCTAGGCTTGCACATGGAACCCTGCCTCTACTACTCAAGGGGGGGGGTATTGTGTGCCAGTTTGTATTTTAAACTGGTATGTAGAAATATGCCTCTATTCATACTCTACTCCACAATGGAGAGCATAGTATGTGTGCCAAATTATATGTACTAGGCTTGCACATGGAACTCTGCCTCTACAACCCAAGGTAAAACATAGTGTGTCTGATTATATCTGCTAAACATGAATGTGGAACACTGCCTCTAGGCAACAAGGGCAGACATGGTGTGCATCAGTTTGTGCCCCCTATGCTTGCACATGGAATCCTGCCTGTCCTCCCCAAGAGAGAATTGAGTGTGTGTGTAGATTGTGCCCACTAGGTGTAAAACCATATTTCGCATAATACCGCTTGATAATGAACATTGGCCTAAGCACATTCGCATTGCACTGAAAAATGCATCCAAATGAACCTGAATAAAAGCTGACATTTTAGAATCATCCGCCATTTTGTTTAACTCCTGTTTTTGCCTCATGTTAAACTCTGTGTTTTCAGCTGCAGCACGGAAAAATGAACTTTGCACTGTGTCAACGCAGATAAACATGTTGTGGCTGCTGAGGATGGATTGTTTGTCCTGAACTAAGAAGCCTTGGAGCTAACCTAGAGTTGAACTGAACAGTAATTTAGATGTTGTCTGTACCAATAGCGTCATCCTCATGCAAACAGTGAACAGAATGGTGAATAGCTAAAACCGTGTACCTTTGCAGAATTCCTCTGTGTTCGTTTCTTGAAACCTGACTTACTTTAAGCTCGAAAAACAGATGTTACCATTGTATTTTGTGTGCAGAAAAACATGTCCAATGTTTAAGGAAAACATTGAACAATTTATAATTATTTGATTCTGTATTAGCAATGTGAACTGGGTATGAACTCTAGCGAATTGTTAACTTGAAGAGGGGCTGGACAATGTAACGGGGATTGAGAAAAAGAGTATATAAATTAATGTCTTTGTAATGTCCAGCACTCTCTCCCCTCACAGTGTCTGCTGGTACACACTGTGAGGTGTTGGGAGCCAGATAGCTATCTGCTTATTAAAACTGTACATGTACCTCTGAACTCGTGCCTGGCGTATTTCATTTTGGTGGTACTAGCCTCGATATTTCTTTTGGTCTTTCATAGGCTTGCACTCCAAGAGCGAATATAGTGTATCTCATTGTGTAACTGGTTGGCATGTATGTTGGTCATGGCACCTAATCCCCAAGATATAACCTAGTGTGTTTAGATTGCACCTGCAAGGCAAGCATGTGGCACACTGCTTCCACACCACCATAGAGAAGATTGTGTGTGTCAGATTATTCCTGCTAGGTGTGCATGTGGAACATGACATCAACACCTCAATAGAGAACCAGGAGTATGTCAGATCATACGTGGTATGATATGATATAATAGGTTATTTATAACACACTTAATACCCAGAGGTTTCTAAGCACTGACCCGGGGGTCTAACCTGTCTTGCTCCGTGTGGTCTTGCTTCCATGGAGAGCAGGTTGTCCCAGAGCTATTCTCTCGGAACCGGTAGACATTTATGTGGAAAACTGTCTCAACACCACGAGAACACAGAATGTGTTTGATTGTTCCTGCTAGCATGCTTGTGGAACACTACATCTATGCCGCAAGAGAGAACACAGTGTGTGCTGGTTTATAACTGCTAGGTGTGCATGTGCAACAATGCCTCTATACCACAAGAGAGGAAGCAGAGTGTGTCCAATTGCACCTGCTAGACATGCATGTGGAACACTACCTGTAGGCCACAAGAGAGGATACAGAGTGTGTCCAATAATATCTGCTAGACATTCATGTAGAACACTACCTGTACGCCACAAGAGAGGACAGAATGTGTCCAATTGCACCTTCTAGACATGCATGTAGGACACTACCACTATGCCACAAGAGAGAACACAGAGTGTGTCCGATTGTACCTGCTAGACATGCAAGTAGAAGGCTACCTCTACACCCCAAGAGAGGACACAGAGTGTGTCCAATTGCACCTGCTAGACATGCAAGTAGAAGGCTACCTCTATGCCACAATAGTGAGCACAGAGTGTTTCCAATTGCACCTGCCAGACATGCATGTAAAACACTACCTCTATACCGCAAGAGGTAACACAGTGTGTGCAGTTTATTACAGCTAGGTGGGCATGTGCAACAAGGCCTCTATACCGCAAGCGAGGACGTGGAGTGTGTACAATTGTACGTGCTAGACGTGCATGTAAAACACTACCTGTACGCCACAAGAGAGGACAGAATGTGTCCAATTGCACCTGCGAGACATGCATGTAGGACACTACCACTATGCCACAAGAGAGAACACAGAGTGTGTCCAATTATAGCTGCTAGACATTCATGTAGAACACTTCCTGTACGCCACAAGAGAGGACAGAATGTGTCCAATTGCACCTGCTAGACATGCATATAGGACACTACCACTATGCCACAAGAGAGAACACAGAGTGTGTCCGATTGTACCTGCTAGACATGCAAGTAGAAGGCTACCTCTACACCCCAAGAGAGGACACAGAGTGTGTCCAATTGCACCTGCTAGACATGCAAGTAGAAGGCTACCTCTATGCCACAATAGTGAGCACAGAGTGTGTCCAATTGCACCTGCCAGACATGCATGTAAAACACTACCTCTATACCGCAAGAGGTAACGCAGTGTGTGCAGTTTATTACAGCTAGGTGGGCATGTGCAACAAGGCCTCTATACCGCAAGCGAGGACGTGGAGTGTGTACAATTGTACGTGCTAGACGTGCATGTAAAACATTACCTGTACGCCACAAGAGAGGACATAGAATGTGTCCAGTTGCACCTGCTAGACATTCATGTGGAACACTATCTCTACGCCACGAGTGAGAACACAGAGTGTGTCCAATTGCACCAGCTAGACATGCATGTATAACACTACCTCTAAACCAAGAGTGAGAACACAGAATGTGTCCAATTGCACCTGCTATACATGCATATGGAACACTACCTCTACGCCACAAGAGGTAACACAGTGTGTGCAGTTTATTACAGCTAGGTGGGCATGTGCAACAAGGCCTCTATACCGCAAGCGAGGACGTGGAGTGTGTACAATTGTACGTGCTAGACGTGCATGTTAAACACTACCTGTACGCCACAAGAGAGGGCAGAATGTGTCCAATTGCACCTGCGAGACATGCATGTAGGACACTACCACTATGCCACAAGAGAGAACACAGAGTGTGTCCAATTATAGCTGCTAGACATTCATGTAGAACACTTCCTGTACGCCACAAGAGAGGACAGAATGTGTCCAATTGCACCTGCTAGACATGCATATAGGACACTACCACTATGCCACAAGAGAGAACACAGAGTGTGTCCGATTGTACCTGCTAGACATGCAAGTAGAAGGCTACCTCTACACCCCAAGAGAGGACACAGAGTGTGTCCAATTGCACCTGCTAGACATGCAAGTAGAAGGCTACCTCTATGCCACAATAGTGAGCACAGAGTGTGTCCAATTGCACCTGCCAGACATGCATGTAAAACACTACCTCTATACCGCAAGAGGTAACGCAGTGTGTGCAGTTTATTACAGCTAGGTGGGCATGTGCAACAAGGCCTCTATACCGCAAGCGAGGACGTGGAGTGTGTACAATTGTACGTGCTAGACGTGCATGTAAAACATTACCTGTACGCCACAAGAGAGGACACAGAATGTGTCCAGTTGCACCTGCTAGACATTCATGTGGAACACTATCTCTACGCCACGAGTGAGAACACAGAGTGTGTCCAATTGCACCAGCTAGACATGCATGTATAACACTACCTCTAAACCAAGAGTGAGAACACAGAATGTGTCCAATTGCACCTGCTATACATGCATATGGAACACTACCTCTACGCCACAAGAGAGAACACAGAGTGGGTCCAATTGCACCTGCTAGACATTCATGTGGAACACTATCTCTACGCCACGAGTGAGATCACAGAGTGTGTCCATTTGCACCTGCTATACATGCATGTGGAACACTACCTCTAGGCCACAAGTGAGAACACAGAGTGTGTCCAATTGCACCAGCTAGACATGCATGTAGAACACTACCTCTACGCCACAAGAGAGGACACACAGTGTGTCTGATTGCACCTGCTAGACATGCATGTGGAACACTACCTCCACACCACAAGAGAGGACACAGAGTGTGTCTGATTGCATCTGCTAGACATGCATGTGGAACACTACCTCCACACCACAAGAGAGGACACAGAGTGTGTCTGATTGCATCTGCTAGACATGCATGTAGAGCACTATCTCTACGCCACAAGAGAGGACACAGAGTGTACGTGTCAGATTGGATGTTCTAGTTTTGCACGTGGAACAGTGTCCACCAATCTTAAACATATGTTGCTGCAGCTTGGTCACACCACACATGACAAAGCTTTGCATTGAAACGCTGCCCTGTTGCTAGACTGCCATATGTTGCTGCAGCTTGGTCACACCACACATGACAAAGCTTTGCATTGAAACGCTGCCCTGTTGCTAGACTGCCATATGTTGCTGCAGCTTGGTCACACCACACATGGCAAAGCTTTGCATTGAAATGCTGCCCTGTTGCTAGACTGCCATATGTTGCTGCAGCTTGGTCACACCACACATGGCAAAGCTTTGCATTGAAACGCTGCCCTGTTGCTAGATTGCCATATGTTGCTGCAGCTTGGTCACACCACACATGACAAAGCTTTGCATTGAAACGCTGCCCTGTTGCTAGACTGCCATATGTTGCTGCTGCTTGGTCACACCACACATGACAAAGCTTTGCATTGAAACGCTGCCCTGTTGCTAGACTGCCATATGTTGCTGCAGCTTGGTCACACCACACATGACAAAGCTATGCATTGAAACGCTGCCCTGTAGCTAGACTGCCATATGTTGCGGTTGCTTGGTCACACCACACCTGCCACATCTTTGAATTGAAACGCTGCCCTGCTGCTAGCCTGCTGGCATCATGCCACACATGCATATCCCTCGGCCAGGCAGATCTCGGGTTTGAAAGTGCGAGCCTGCCCATCTCTTACACTGCCAGGATTCTGCTGCCAGCACCCTACTCCTCGGCCTGCTGGGGTCACAGCGCGGGGCTTGTTGCAGCCGTAGACAGATGCAAGGTGAAGCCTATGGACCAGCGCATGTTTGGGTTACCCGTCAAAGGTCAATAAGTGCACCCCAGCCTGGGGTACTTGGCATTGCTTCTCATCTAGTAGTCAAACATGAGGCACTGGAGTCTGGGACTGGCCTCTCGAACGAGCAAGGGTGGGAGCGAGTGCCCACTGGCCATGGGAGTGCTGTGGTAGTCTCTTGACTGGTTGATCCCCAAAGTGTGAGACCCTGTGATTATCTTGACTCTGCTAAAACAAGGTGCCATAATGTCAATGGCCAGAGTGGGGGGCTATCGCACAGCTGATTAGCACTGATCCCTCGTGGAGCCGCCCAAACTACCTGCTCATTGGCCAATGCAATGGGGACCTCAGCCAATGGAAACCGCTACTAAGCTTCGCCCATTTTACACGCTTTAAGTGGTCCGAGGGGATCAACTGCCAACTCGCAAGAGCAGAGTTGAACAATAAGCCGGTGGCGTGTTTGTGCTCCACAATAATGCTGCTCTAATGAATTGCTGTTCCCATCCGCACTGGGGACATTGAGTTCTGCTCTTACCATCTCCACAGCTTGTTTTCAGCAGCGCAGCATTTTTTACTTCGGCTGCCAGTTGCTCGGGGCCTCTGTCCCGCCTCGCCCCGTGGCCCCTCCACCGCTATGCAAAGTTCCCCCAGCTAACCACCCCATCTCCATCAGCGAGCCCTCCTTTCCTACCGCTGCCTGCAGGCCTGCACGCCCTCCAGTCCGCTGGATGCCAGCCACCATGGAAAAAGAAAAGGGACAATGCCCCTTTCCTGTTTACCATGCAGCCATTTTTAGTTGTAGTAATTTTTTTATGGAAAGACAGTACACGTGAGATCATACCTGCCTAGATTTGGCATAGGAAAACCCAGAGGATGATGCCATCGGGTCCCCGCCCCCTTTCCCCGAGACCCCGCCCACCTGTTTGCAAGCTGGAGCCCGGTGATCTAGTTTTTTAATAAATTTGGCAGAATCTGCAAGGCTGATTGACATGGTTGTGGAGTTAAGACTAAGCAGCCGAGGAACCTGTAAACAGGCACTATTGTTTTTTGTAAATAAAATAGCTGCAGTTTTCTTTAGAGTTGTTTGGCTATTATTCTGCAGAGCCGTTCTCCCATTTTCCGCTCTGGCCTTCACCCTGGGAGCTGAGGGTGTCTTCAGTAGTATTTGCAATTAGACTGTTATCCGGCTGAACATTGCATAATGGCCCAGGTACTTTCCCGTGTGGTGTGGTCGCTGCGCTGCCCCTTGAGGGGTAGTAATGGCCCAGGTACTTGACCGAGTGGTGTGGCCCATGCGCTACCCCTTGAGGCGTAGTAATGGCCCTGGTACTTTCCCGTGTGGCGTGGCTGCTGCGCTACCCCTTGAGGCATAGTAATGGCCCAGGTACTTGCCCGAGTTGCATGGCCGCTGCGCTGCCCCTTGAGGCGTAGTAATGGCCCAGGTACTTGCCCGAGTGGTGTGGCCGCTGTGCTGCCCCTTGTGGCGTAGTAATGGCCCAGGTACTTGCCCGAGTGGAATGGCCGCTGCGCTGCCCCTTGAGGCGTAGTAATGGCTCAGGTACTTGCCCGAGTGGCGTGGCCCCTTCGCTGCCCCTTGAGGCCTAGTTTTTGGCCCAGGTACTTGCCCGAGTGGCGTGGCGGCTGTGCTGCCCCTTGAGGCGTAGTAATGGCCCAGGTACTTGCCCAAGTGGCGTGGTTGCTGCGCTGCCCCTTGAGGTTTAGTAATGGCCCAGGTACATGCCCGATTGGAGTGGCTGCTCTGCTGCCCCTTGAGGCGTAGTAATGGCCCAGGTACTTGCCCGAGTGGTGTGGCCCCTGCACTGCCCCTTGAGGCGTAGTAGTGGCCCAGGTACTTGCCCGAGTGGCGTGGCCGCTGCGCTGCCCCTTAAGGTGTAGTAGTGGCCCAGGTACTTGCCCGAGTGGCGTGGCCGCTGCGCTGCCCCTTGAGGCGTAGTAATGGCCCAGGTACTTGCCCGTGATGGCCCAGGTACTTGCCCGACTGGCGTGGCCGCTGCGCTGTCCCTTGAGGCGTAGCAGTAGAAGGTGTTCTATTGTTATTGATAATGTTCGGCGCAGAGGGCGGGGGGTGACTAATAACAATGCGCCCCATTAGCAAGTCTGGAAATGGACCGGAAGCCTGATCTGCAGCTTTCCTTTCCATCAGCACAGAAGTGCCTTGCAGGGGGCCGTCTCTAGTCTCCCGAAAACCCGGAGACTCCATGCTCTCCCCCGGAGACCCGGAGAAGAGCGTAAAAACCCAGAGACTCCACGCTCTTTCCTAGAGACCCGGAGAAGAGCGTAAAACCCCCCAGTCTCCGGGTTAAACCCAGAGACTGGGCAGGTATGCGTGAGACATGAAGCCCATATCCCCATTACAAAAAGGAATATTGACACACGGACATCAACCTGGGGTGCTAATAGACAGAACAACCTCAGTTTGGGAAGACCTTCTTGGCGACGACGCTGAACCCTCACTTGATCCCCACACTCCTGAGCCCTAGCTTGATCCCCACACTTCTGAACCCTCGCCTGATCCCCACACTTCTGAGCCCTCACTTCTGTGCCCTCGCTTGAGCCCCATACTTCTGAACCCTCGCTTGATCCCCACACTTCTGAGCTCTTGCTTGATCCTGAACCATCGCTTGATCCCCACACTTCTGAACCCTGGATTGATCCCCACACTTCTAATCCCTCGCTTGATCCTGAACCCTCGCTTGATCCCCACTCATCTGAACCCTCACTTCATCCCCACACTTCTGAGCCCTCGCTTGATCCCTGCACTTCTGAACCCTCGCTTGATCTCCACACTTCTGAACCCTCGCTTGATCCCAGCACTTCTGAGCCCTCGCTTGATCCCTGCACTTCTGAACCCTTGCTTGATCTCCACAGTTCTGAGCCCTTGCTTGATCCCAGCACTTCTGAACCCTCGATTGATACCCGCATTTCTGAATCCTCGCTTGATCCACACACTTCTGAACCCTCGCTTGATCCCCGCACTTCTGAGCCCTCGCTTGATCCCAGCACTTCTGAGCCCTCGCTTGATCCCTGCACTTCTGAACCCTTGCTTGATCTCCACAGTTCTGAGCCCTTGCTTGATCTCCACACTTCTGAACCCTCGCTTGATCCCAGCACTTCTGAGCCCTCGCTTGATCCCTGCACTTCTGAACCCTTGCTTGATCTCCACAGTTCTGAGCCCTTGCTTGATCCCAGCACTTCTGAACCCTCGATTGATACCCGCATTTCTGAATCCTCGCTTGATCCACACACTTCTGAACCCTCGCTTGATCCCCGCACTTCTGAGCCCTCGCTTGATCCCAGCACTTCTGAGCCCTCGCTTGATCCCTGCACTTCTGAACCCTTGCTTGATCTCCACAGTTCTGAGCCCTTGCTTGATCTCCACACTTCTGAACCCTCGCTTGATCCCCACACTTCTGAACCCTCGCTTGATTGCCGCACTTCAGAGCCCTCCCTTGATCCCCACACTTCTGAACCCTCGCTTGATCCTGAACCCTCGCTTGATCCCCACATGTCTGAACCCTCGCTTGATCCCCACACTACTGAACCCTCGCTTGATCCCCACACTTCTGAACCCTCGCTTGATTGCCGCACTTCAGAGCCCTCGCTTGATCCCCACACTTCTGAACCCTCGCTTGATCCTGAACCCTCGCTTGATCCCCACATTTCTGAACCCTCGCTTGAGCCCAACACTTCTAAACCCTCGCTTGATCCCCACACTTCTGAACCCTCGCTTGATCCCCACACTTCTGAACCCTCGCTTGATTGCCGCACTTCAGAGCCCTCGCTTGATCCCCACACTTCTGAACCCTCGCTTGATCCTGAACCCTCGCTTGATCCCCACATTTCTGAACCCTCGCTTGAGCCCAACACTTCTAAACCCTCGCTTGATCGCCGCACTTCTGAGCCCTCACTTGATCCCCACACTTCTGAACCCTCTCTTGATCCCCACACTTCTGAACCCTCGTTTGATCCCCACAGTTCTGAGCCATCGTTTGATCTCCACACTTCTGAACCCTCGCTTGATCACCACAGATCTGAGCCCTCGCTTGATCTCCACACTTCTGAACCCTCGCTTGAGCCCAACACTTCTAAACCCTCGCTTGATCACCGCACTTCTGAGCCCTCACTTGATCCCCACACTTCTGAACCCTCACTTGATCCCCACACTTCTGAACCCTCACTTGATCCCCACACTTCTGAACCCTCACTTGATCCCCACACTTCTGAGCCCTCGCTTGATCCCCACACTTCTGAACCCTCACTTGATCCCCACACTTCTGAACCCTCACTTGATCCCCACACTTCTGAACCCTCACTTGATCCCCACACTTCTGAGCCCTTGCTTGATCTCCACACTTCTGAACCCTCGCTTGATCCCCACACTTCTGAACCCTCGCTTGATTGCCGCACTTCAGAGCCCTCGCTTGATCCCCACACTTCTGAACCCTCGCTTGATCCTGAACCCTCGCTTGATCCCCACATGTCTGAACCCTCGCTTGATCCCCACACTACTGAACCCTTGCTTGATCCCCACACTTCTGAACCCTCGATTGATCCCCGCATTTCTGAACCCTTGCTTGATCCCCACACTTCTAAACCCTCTCTTGATCCCCACACTTCTGAACCCTCGTTTGATCCCCACAGTTCTGAGCCCTCGCTTGATCCCCACATTTCTGAACCCTCGCTTGAGCCCAACACTTCTAAACCCTCGCTTGATCGCCGCACTTCTGAGCCCTCACTTGATCCCCACACTTCTGAACCCTCACTTGATCCCCACACTTCTGAACCCTCACTTGATCCCCACACTTCTGAACCCTCACTTGATCCCCACACTTCTGAACCCTCTCTTGATCCCCACACTTCTGAACCCTCGTTTGATCCCCACAGTTCTGAGCCATCGCTTGATCTCCACACTTCTGAACCCTCGCTTGATCACCACAGATCTGAGCCCTCGCTTGATCTCCACACTTCTGAACCCTCGCTTGAGCCCAACACTTCTAAACCCTCGCTTGATCACCGCACTTCTGAGCCCTCACTTGATCCCCACACTTCTGAACCCTCACTTGATCCCCACACTTCTGAACCCTCACTTGATCCCCACACTTCTGAACCCTTACTTGATCCCCACACTTCTGAACCCTCGCTTGATCCCCACACTTCTGAGCCCTCACTTGATCCCCACACTTCTGAACCCTCACTTGATCCCCACACTTCTGAACCCTCACTTGATCCCCACACTTCTGAACCCTCGCTTGATCCCCACACTTCTGAACCCTCACTTGATCCCCACACTTCTGAACCCTCGCTTGATCCCCACACTTCTGAACCCTCGCTTGATCCCCACACTTCTGAACCCTCGCTTGATCCCCACACTTCTGAACCCTCGCTTGATCCCCACACTTCTGAACCCTCGCTTGAGCCCAACACTTCTAAACCCTCGCTTGATCCCCACACTTCTGAACCCTCACTTGATCCCCACACTTTGGTCACACCTAGAAAGACTTATGTGGGCCTTCTGTTACCAGCAAAGGCGGACTAATTGATTTATGATACGAACAACACAATCTACACACCTGTTCTAGAATACTAGTGAGCATTTTTTGGATCTGCATTTGTAATGTTCTCTTGCACTTTACACAAGGTTACTGTTAGAGACCCGTACTTATGTTCAAAGGCAGTTCTGCACTGAAGCTCAGTTGATTATTTTAACATGAATCTGCCACCTGTTTCGTCCCTCTGGCCTCCCTTTTTTAGTTGCATGGTGTTTGCTTTCGCCGTCCACCTGCCGGGTGCTCACCGTGCTCACGATGGCCTTCCTCTGGGCCAAAGACATGGACTTGGTTGAGGCGGCCGCCTCGTCGCTGGAGTTGAGGGCTCTCAGCAGGTCCTTCCCTTTGCATTTCCGAAGCACGCTCACACTCAGCCCCGCAGTGAGGGACCCCATCTTGCCAAGTTCCTGATCACTCACCTGTGGAAAAAAAGAAGGGGACTGAGATTAGAGTTTGAGAGTTTACAGTTTTCAACCCTTGCATCTTTGCCAGCCAATCAGATCACCCCATTTGCATAAGTGACTATTTTGTATCGCAGAAGACGTCACTCTCGCATACTACTAAAACTCATTGGGCTCCAAAATGAAGCCCAATTCCTTAGATATAAACAGAGCATCAAACTAATAGTCAGACCAGAATTAGGAAAGGTTTCCAAGAGTTAAAAGGGAGGCAACAGGTGGGAGTGCCGCACAGTATAAATAAGCGTACGAGTGGAGGTTCTCTTTGGGACAATCTTATTAACCAATCAGAAAGGCCCTTTTCTAGCTCTAGTTGTTCCTCTATAGACATTCAGCTCGAGCCCAACGGGCGCCTTCTTTGGCTCCAAAATGTCTAATGTCACATCTAGTTAGCGCTGCCTTCGGTGGTCTGGACGTGAATTGTAATCACTGGTTTGGTTCCCTGGGGGAGCGACTCAGTGCTCCACGCTCCTGAGATCCATACAGGGCCAGTCTTAGGGCAGGGCGGTCTGGGCGACTGCCCGGGACGCCAGCTCAGGGAAGTCTTTCAAGGGCTACTCCGAGCTGGTGTGGGGGGAGAAGTGCCCTTTTGAAATTAAATACGCTCTCGTGAGGGGGCGCTTTTAACAACAATAGGGTGCTGGCACCCTATTGGGAAAATTAACTCCCTTCTCCGGCGGGGTATTGGGGAGATAATCATGTTAATATGGTGCTGCAGCACCCTATTGTTGTTAAATGTGCCCAAAATTACTTCTTCTCCCACCACCGAAAAGAAAAACAACCCCCACCCCCCTAATTGACCAGGGGCGTGGGGGGGGCGCCAAATTGTTCTTTTTCTGCCCGGGCCTGCCGCCACTAAGGCCGGTACTGGATCCATACATTAAGTACCACTACATGGTCACCCCTAATGCATGGTGGTAGAGTGGGCAACATTGGTAGGAGTCCAGTCTGAAGAGCAATATATGAGCACTAGTTTTAGCCATGTGCCATACCCCACCAATCCAGCCCTCTCTCTCTGCCTCTCTTCCCCTCCCTCTCTCTTGATCCCACCCGGGCTTCTGTCAGTAACTTGGTATGGTGTGCTTTTCTTCTCTCTCTCTCTCTCTCTCTCTCTCTCTCTCTCTCTCTCTCTCTCTCTCTCTCTCTCTCTCTCTCTCTCTCTCTCTCTCTCTCTCTCTCTCTCTCTCTCTCTCTCTCTCTCTCTCTCTCTCTCTCTCTCTCTCTCTCTCTCTCTCTCTCTCTCTCTCTCTCTCTCTCTCTCTCTCTCTCTCTCTCTCTCTCTCTCTCTCTCTCTCTCTCTCTCTCTCTCTCTCTCTCTCTCTCTCTCTCTCTCTCTCTCTCTCTCTCTCTCTCTGTCATTGGGATCAGCCCCCCCTCTCTCTGCAGTTGGATCTGCTCTCAATACCCCCTCTCTCTCAATGGGATCAGTACCTCTCTCTCTCTCTCTCTCTCTCTCTCAATCGGTAGTGTGGCCCTCTCTGTTGATTTCTCTGCACGTTTCTGTCTTTCTCTCTCTGGGTAAGAGTAACTTGGTATGGTGTGCTTTTCTTTATTTTCTCTCTCTCTCTCTCTCTCGTCTGGCCCTCTCTGTTGATTTCTCTGCACGTTTCTGTCTTTCTCTCTCTGGGTAACAGTAACTTGGTATGGTGTGCTTTTCTTTATTTTCTCTCTCTCTCTCTCGTCTGGCCCTCTCTGTTGATTTCTCTGCACGTTTCTGTCTTTCTCTCTCTGGGTAACAGTCACTTGCTATGGTGTGCTCTTCTTTATTCTCTCTCTCTCTCTCTCTCTCTCTCTCTTTCTCTCTCTGTCTATTAGTAGAGTGGTCCTCTCTCCTCTACCCCTTCTCTGTATGATCTTGTGGACTCTCTGCCTCACAGTGTCAGTATAGTCTGGTGTACAAACGCTATCTTTGTTGGTATGGTTTGGTTTTCACTCTCGTTATGCCCCTATATCTTTCACTATCGTTCTCTTCCCTACCCTCTATCCTTCCCACACTCACTTTTTTTCTCTCTCTCTTCTTCTCTTTGTATCTCTGCCTATCCCTGTTTTCAGTGTCACTGTCTTTAACTTGACCACTGCATGTTTGAGTATTTTTCTCTCCCTCTAGTTCTCCCTCTGTGCATCTTTCTCTCTATCGGTCTGTGTCTCTCCCTTTCTCCTTTCCTCTGTGTGTCTCTTTGTCTCACTCTCTATCTCTCTCTCTGCCTCTATCTCTCCCACGCTCTCTACTCATATCTAGTTTTCTCCCTCTTCTCCCATCGCGTTCCTACTCAGTCCCTCTCTGTATCTAAACCTCCCATTCTAACTCCCTCTACTTCCTTCTACCCCTGTCTCTTGCTCGTTGTCTCTCCTTCGCTCTTGCACTGCCTCCCACGCTGTGTGTGTCTCTCTCTCCCTGTAATTTTAGTCTTTGGGCCTAAATTGGCACTTTGACAATTTTCCCAAATTCTGGTATTAAATACTTGCTTCAACAATTTGGTGCAGACCTAATTTAGAAAGATGAACCGCCTTGGAAGCAGCAACACACCGCTTTCAAGTGCCTTCATCCTGAGACAGTAAACTCTGTGTCTGCCAGACATTGGCATTTTGCCAATGTTATCAAATTCTACATTTTTTACTGTATTATTATTTTGAGGGCTCAAATAAGCCATATTTGCCAATTGTTCAAAGTGCATTTTTGATCCACGGCTGTAGACCGCTTTTAGGTTGTTCTTAGTTAACTGCCCATAGAAGCCATGAAGGTTGTGACCGAATTAGTAACCCTTTCCACTCTATGGGTTGTCCAGAGGTTGGTCTGTATAACCTCACCTGTCCCTTGGTTTACTAATCTACAGCGACACAATTGTGAGCATGATTTTAAGTTTTACTGGGCCAACATGGCTACACACAATCTTGTGATTGGTAGTATGTTGTTTTAGCATTTCAGAAGAGTAAAATGCTGGGTATCTACTCCACAATAGTATTCATAATATTTAAAAATGTGCATTGTTTGACTATTATCTTGAAGCATCATATATAATCTCTACAAGCAAATAAACATTGGCAACTATCTTGCTGTCTCATAGTAAGTCTGTCAGGTCTGAAAGCTTCTCTTTCACTAAAGCAAAAAGATCCAACTTTCTCCAGAGACTTGCTTCAGGTACAGCACTCTCCTCTGCCTTAAAACTGGCCACAGACCCAAGGTGGGAATTTAGGACGCTTTTGGGGGACTTTAGACTCTGGCATGCAGGGTATGATGTAAATCATGACAGAACAATGGTTAAGGACATCTGCATTTATTCCTGGGGAGGGGGTCGTGCCTCGGGAAGCTCCTCTGGGCACTGAGAGGCTGAGGCTGCTGTCCAGCATCATTCATTCCCACTCTCACTGTCAACCGATTGAGGTGTAAACACACCAGCCTGGGCACCACCAAGGAGAACAGTGTGCAGGGTGATGCATAGTATCCAATGAGTGCATGTGAGGCTCAGTGTGAAGGTGGCACAGAGGAGGAGGACTACCAGCCCACCACAGAGCAGACGGGGCAGGCCCTGAAGGGCCAGAGCACCCCGGGTCAAGAACTGTGGCCATCATCGGTTCAATGCATTTATGAAGTAAGTGTCCCCACTGAGGTGGGGTGGGGACTGCCTGTGCATGACACCTGGGGCGCACAGGTGAGGGCCAAGCCACAGGTCCACCTGGGTGATGGGGCAGGAGCCTAACCCATGGCCGTGTGAGCGATGCCACCAGGATCCATGGAAGAGGCGGCGTGGTTGAGGCAATCCCAAGTACCGCCCGAAGCGCTGGTCGACTCAACATTGGGGGATGAGACCATGCAGGAATGCATGTGCTCGTGCAAGCTGGATTCTAGCAGATTGGGCCTCCTCCATGCAATGATGTCAGAGTGCCCGTGCCTAGGTTAGCCATGGCCTGGGGCGAGGTTGTGGGAGGCATGGACAGGTTCAATGCCAACTCGCAGCAGGCTGTGTTGGATGGAACCCTCCCCTCCCCCCTCAGCTGGACTGTGCACTTAGGAAGACATCTCCAGCAGCAAGGACAGTGTTGAGCTGTGCAGTGGTTCGGGCATTTTAGGGGTAGGGATGCTACAGGACACGGGATGCAGTCCATGAGTGAGCAACCAGGCCGTGGACCTTATATATTTCATTTAGCCCCAAGGCGACATGTAGTCTCCTTGGAAGACAGCAGTGGTCCAGGGTAGCAGACGAGTTATGTCTGTATAATTTCAAGAAGAGTCTGTAGGAGGTTTGTATAAAGCCTCTGCTAAGCGGCTTATAGTCTTGGGAGGATAGCTCAGAGGCAATGCGTTCGCCTTGGAAGCAAGACGATGCCGAGTAACACAGGGTTGATCCTCGTCTCTGTGCTTAGAAACCTCTGGGTATGAAGCACATTATGAATAACCAATTACAATTATAATTACTCTAGCAAAGTGCTCATCGTTGAAGTTGGGTTATGCCTATCTCTGGATGCCAGGAAATGGCCATAGGGGACATTAGTGAAATTCCAACCAGAACGCTTTCAGGGTAGAGCTCTGACTCTGGGTCTCCAACACTTCTCTCCAAGTCCTATATTAGGGACAGAGATTTGGGCCAGTCAGTCAACCAGTGGCTCCCTCCCCCTGTTGGCAATGGCGTGCCAGCAGGCCAGAGCAGGAATGGTCCGGGCTACCATCGCTCTTCATGCCACAGTAAGATCACCTCACAGCACTGAGGAGGTGGGAGGGAATATTTCAGACTGGAAGCCAGCAATGTACGCACCAGTGGGTACAAAGAGCAACACGGAAGGGCCCCTCACCCCGAATGACTGCAAATGCCCAATTCTACGGTAGGGAGAAGTGGGTGACCCTGTAGGCACTTCCAGGTTAGAGTGGCTTTCAGTTGGCAGATTTCATACCAAGGATCTAGCCCTCCCTGAAGTGGCTTCCGGAGCGGTCATTGGGCTGTGCCAGCAAAGCTTTGAGGGTTCCTGGGTTATTGGGGAGAATGGACCCCTATTTGATGGTTGCTGTGCTCCTCTGGGGAAAATCTACAATCCCTTTCCAACCCAGTGCCTGAACTGCAGTTGCCTAATTAGGTCAACGGGCAGCAATAGTGAGGATTCGAGCTAGCGTTGGGACAACAGCTGTGTTTACTGGACAACCTGCTACGCCTAGAACACGGAACAGCCTCCCAGCCCAAAGCAGCAGGACAGCCTTCAGGCCCAGAATGGCGAGACAGGGCGTGAAACATACATTACTTGCCTCCAAAAACGAGCTCGGAGGCCGGACCAATGCTATTGTGGGGAGCTTCTACACTTTAAACATTGTAAAAGCAACAGGTGGGTGTGCAGTCAACCTGTCACAACACAAATGAAGTCACTGGGAAGTTGACAGGAGCCGGATCCTTTTACAGAAAAAGGATACATTGGAATGTGGGTATTCGATAAGCAGGGAATCCTTCAAAGCCCTCTCCAAACCCCGGCAGGATTACATTAAAATCTGAGGAAGCACACACGAATTTACGCCAACACCGACGCACCCCCAGACTCAACAATTTCAGATAGAAAGGAGACGTTCAGTTTAGAAAAGGCTCTCAAAATCTTTCCTAAATACCCTCATTCCTTAGGGGGCGTCCACAGGGTGCAATCAAGGGAGTGGAAACACTGCAGCTGTCTCTGCATGTGGTGGAGGGGGAAGTCAGACGGGGGTTTAAATACCCCTCTTCTACTCTTGACCATCATGGACACCCCCCTGAGCCCCCTGCACTAACATATACACACCCACGGCAGAGGCGACACGTTTCATGTCATGGTGCAAGGTCCCGTTTTTAAGGAGAACAATTGTGAAGCCGATTTGCACTGCTAAAGTGAGGATGTCTGTCTGCTGAATTGCCCTGTGGCAGCCAGCTAAACATGCTGAGAGGAGGAGACGGACAGCTAAACAATGCCGAGAGGTGGAGCCGGCCAGCTAAACATGCCGAGAGGAGGAGCCGGCCAGCTAAGCATGCCCAGAATAGGAGCCAGACAGTTAAACAATGCCGAGAGGAGGAGCTGGACAGCTTATCATGCCAAAAGGAGGAGCTGGACAGCTAAACAATGCGGAGAGGAGGAGCCGGCCAGCTAAACATGCCGAGAGGAGGAGCCGGCCAGCTAAGCATGCCGAGAATAGGAGCCGGACAGTTAAACAATGCCGAGAGGAGGAGCTGGACAGCTAATCATGCCAAAAGGAGGAGCCGGACAGCTAAACATGCTGAGAGGAGGAGCCGGACAGCTAAACAATGCCGAGAGGTGGAGCCGGCCAGCTAAACATGCCGAGAGGAGGAGCCGGCCAGCTAAGCATGCCCAGAATAGGAGCCAGACAGTTAAACAATGCCGAGAGGAGGAGCTGGACAGCTTATCATGCCAAAAGGAGGAGCTGGACAGCTAAACAATGCAGAGAGGAGGAGCCGGCCAGCTAAACATGCCGAGAGGAGGAGCCGGCCAGCTAAGCATGCCGAGAATAGGAGCCGGACAGTTAAACAATGCAGAGAGGAGGAGCTGGACAGCTAATCATGCCAAAAGGAGGAGCCGGACAGCTAAACATGCTGAGAGGAGGAGCCAGACAGCTAAACAATGCCGAGAGGTGGAGCCGGCCAGCTAAACATGCCGAGAGGAGGAGCCGGCCAGCTAAGCATGCCCAGAATAGGAGCCAGACAGTTAAACAATGCCAAGAGGAGGAGCTGGACAGCTTATCATGCCAAAAGGAGGAGCTGGACAGCTAAACAATGCAGAGAGGAGGAGCCGGCCAGCTAAACATGCCGAGAGGAGGAGCCGGCCAGCTAAGCATGCCGAGAATAGGAGCCGGACAGTTAAACAATGCCGAGAGGAGGAGCTGGACATCTAATCATGCCAAAAGGAGGAGCCGGACAGCTAAACATGCTGAGAGGAGGAGCCAGACAGCTAAACAATGCCGAGAGGTGGAGCCGGCCAGCTAAACATGCCGAGAGGAGGAGCCGGCCAGCTAAGCATGCCCAGAATAGGAGCCAGACAGTTAAACAATGCCAAGAGGAGGAGCTGGACAGCTTATCATGCCAAAAGGAGGAGCTGGACAGCTAAACAATGCGGAGAGGAGGAGCCGGCCAGCTAAACATGCCGAGAGGAGGAGCCGGCTAGCTAAGCATGCCGAGAATAGGAGCCGGACAGTTAAACAATGCCGAGAGGAGGAGCTGGACAGCTAATTATGCCAAAAGGAGGAGCCGGACAGCTAAGCAATGCGGAGAGGAGGAGCCGGACAGCTAAACAATGCCGAGAGGTGGAGCCGGCCAGCTAAATATGCCGAGAGGAGGAGCCGGCCAGCTAAGCATGCCCAGAATAGGAGCCAGACAGTTAAACAATGCCGAGAGGAGGAGCTGGACAGCTTATCATGCCAAAAGGAGGAGCTGGACAGCTAAACAATGCGGAGAGGAGGAGCCGGACAGCTAAACAATGCCGAGAGGTGGAGCCGGCCAGCTAAACATGCCGAGAGGAGGAGCCGGCCAGCTAAGCATGCCCAGAATAGGAGCCAGACAGTTAAACAATGCCAAGAGGAGGAGCTGGACAGCTTATCATGCCAAAAGGAGGAGCTGGACAGCTAAACAATGCGGAGAGGAGGAGCCGGCCAGCTAAACATGCCGAGAGGAGGAGCCGGCCAGCTAAGCATGCCGAGAATAGGAGCCGGACAGTTAAACAATGCCGAGAGGAGGAGCTGGACAGCTAATCATGCCAAAAGGAGGAGCCGGACAGCTAAAAAATGCGGAGAGGAGGAGCCGGCCAGCTAAACAATGCTGATAGGTGGAGCCGGCCAGCTAAACATGCCGAGAGGAGGAGCCGGCCAGCTAAACATGCCGAGGGGAGGAGCCGGCCAGCTAAGCATGCCGAGAATAGGAGCCGGACAGTTAAACAATGCCGAGAGGAGGAGCTGGACAGCTAATCATGCCAAAAGGAGGAGCTGGACAGCTAAACAATGCGGAGAGGAGGAGCCGGACAGCTAAACATGCCGAGAGGAGGAGCTGGCCAGCTAAGCATGCCGAGAATAGGAGCCGGACAGTTAAACAATGCCGAGAGGAGGAGCTGGACAGCTAATCATGCCAAAAGGAGGAGCCGGACAGCTAAACAATGCGGAGAGGAGGAGCCGGACAGCTAAACATGCTGAGAGGAGGAGGCAGACAGCTAAAAAATGCGAAGAGGAGGAGCTGGACAGCTAAACATGCCAAGATGACGAGCCGGACAGCTAAACATGCCTAGAGGAGGAGCCAGACAGATAAACATGCCAAGAGGAGGAGCCGGACAGCTAAACATGCTGAGAAGAGGAGTCGGACAACTAAACATGCCGAGAAGAGGATCCAGACAACTAAACATGCCGAGGGGAGGAGCTGGACAGCTAAACAATGCCCAGAGGAGAAGCCGGCCTGCTAAACATGCCAAGAGGAGGAGCCAAACAGCTAAACATGCAGAGAGGAGGAGCCAACAGCTAAACATGCCGAGAGAAGGAGCCAGACAGCTAAACATGCAGAGAGGAGGAGCCGGCCTGCTAAACAGGCCAAGAGTAGGAGCCAAACAACTAAACATGCCGAGAGGAGGAGCTGGAAAGCTAAACAATGCCCAGAGGAGGAGCCGGCCTGCTAAACATGCCAAGAGGAGGAGCCAAACAGCTAAACATGCCGAGAGGAGGAGCTGGACAGCTAAACAATGCCCAGAGGAGGAGCCGGCCTGCTAAACATGCCAAGAGGAGGAGCCAAACAGCTAAACATGTCGAGAGGAGGAGCCAACAGCTAAACATGCCGAGAGAAGGAGCCAGACAGCTAAACATGCAGAGAGGAGGAGCGGACAGCTAAACATGCCAAAAGGAGGAGCCGGACAGCTAAACATGATGAGTGGATGAGCCGGTCAGCTAAACAATGCCGAGAGGAGGAGTCAGCCAGCTAAACTTGCCGAGAGGAGGAGCTGGCCAGCTAAACAATACAGAGAGGAGGAGCCAGACAGCTAAACATGCTGAGAGGAGGAGCCGACAGCTAAACATGCCAATAGGAGGAGTCGGCCAGCTAAACATGCCGAGAGGAGGAGCTGGCCAACTAAACAATGCCGAGAGGAGGAGCCTCACAGCTAAACATGCTGAGAGGAGGAGCCGGACAGCTAAACATGCTGAGAGGAGGAGCAGCTAAACATGCCGCTAGGAGGAGCCGGACAGCTAAACATGCGGAGTGAAGGAGCTGGACAGCTAATCAAGCTGAGAGGAGGTGCCGGACAGCTAAATAAGCAGAGAGGTGGAAAATCAAGCTGAGAGGCAGAGCTGGACATCTAAACATGCTGAGAGGAGGAGCCGGCCAGCAAGACATGCTGAGAGTAGCAGCCTACAGCTAAACAAGCCGAGAGGGGGAGCAGGCCAGCTAAACAAGCCGAGAGGAGGAGACGGACAGATAAACAAGCTGAAAGGAGGAGCCGGACAGCTAAACAAGCTCAGAGGCGCAGCTGGACAGCTAAACATGCTGAGAGAAGGAGCCGGCCAGCTAGACATGCTGAGAGTAGGAGCCGGACAGCTAAACAAGCCGAGAGGAGGAGCTGGACAGCTGAACAAGCTGAGAGGAGGAGTAGGGAGGCATTCACTGGCACAAAGATTGGAGGTACATGTTGTTATGATGTCGGATTCTTGTGTAGCTAATAGATGCTCGTGGGCTACTTAAAAGCTATGAAAGTGACTAAAGAGGCGTGCGGATAAGGAAATGAAAATTAGTCTATGTCAAAGGTATTTTATCTATATGGTTAACTGTTACTTTTTATATACTGCGTCAGTCCCCACCATAATGGCCTAATAGCACTAAGGCTATAGGTCCTAAATTGCGGCACCCAGAAGCACATGGCAGTAGACATACCCCACAATCACCCCTGACTGTGCAGCTGCTGTATGTCCACTATGCTATGGCACTCAGAAACGCAGCACACATACCCCACTCACCCCTTACTTTACCTGTATCGCATGAGTGCTGTGCTATAGCACTCAGAAGCCCAGCACATGGCAGTAGACATGCCCCACAATCACCCCTGACTGTGCCGCTGCTGTATGTCCCCTATGCTATGGCACCCCTAAGCACAGCACACATACCTCACTCACCCCTTACTTTACCTGTATCGCATGAGTGCTGTGCTATAGCACTCAGAAGCCCAGCACATGGCAGTAGACATGCCCCACAATCACCCCTGACTGTGCAGCTGCTGTATGTCCACTATGCTATGGCACCCCTAAGCACAGCACACATACCTCACTCACCCCTTACTTTACCTGTATCGCATGAGTGCTATGCTATAGCACCCAGAAGCACAGCACACATACCTCACTCACCCCTTACTTTACCTGTATCGCATGAGTGCTATGCTATGGTACCCCTAAGCACAGCACACATACCTCACTCACCCCTTACTTTACCTGTATCGCATGAGTGCTATGCTATGGTACCCCTAAGCACAGCACACATACCTCACTCACCCCTTACTTTACCTGTATCGCATGAGTGCTATGCTATAGCACCCAGAAGCACAGCACACATACCTCACTCACCCCTTACTTTACCTGTATCGCATGAGTGCTATGCTATAGCACCCAGAAGCACAGCACATGGCAGTAGACATACCCCACAATCACCCCTGACTGTGCAGCTGCTGTATGTCCCCTGTGCTATGGCAGCCCTAAGCACAGCACACATACCTCACTCACCCCTTACTTTACCTGTATCGCATGAGTGCTATGCTATGGTACCCCTAAGCACATCACAGATACCTCACTCACCCCTTACTTTACCTGTATCACATGAGTGCTATGCTATGGTACCCCTAAGCACAGCACACATACCTCACTCACTCCTTACTTTACCTGTATCGCATGAGTGCTATGCTATAGCACCCCTAAGCACAGCACACATACCTCACTCACCCCTTACTTTACCTGTATCGCATGAGTGCTATGCTATAGCACCCAGAAGCACAGCACACATACCTCACTCACCCCTTACTTTACCTGTATCGCATGAGTGCTATGCTATAGCACCCAGAAGCACAGCACATGGCAGTAGACATACCCCACAATCACCCCTGACTGTGCAGCTGCTGTATGTCCCCTGTGCTATGGCAGCCCTAAGCACAGCACACATACTTCACTCACCCCTTACTTTATCTGTATCGCATGAGTGCTATGCTATAGCACCCAGAAGCACAGCACATGGCAGTAGGCATACCCCACAATCACCCCTGACTGTGCAGCTGCTGTATGTCTCCTGTGCTATGGCAGCCCTAAGCACAGCACACATACCTCACTCACCCCTTACTCTACCTGTATCGCATGAGTGCTATGCTATAGCACCCAGAAGCACAGCACATGGCAGTAGGCATACCCCACAATCACCCCTGACTGTGCAGCTGCTGTATGTCCCCTGTGCTATGGCAGCCCTAAGCACAGCACACATACCTCACTCACCCCTTACTTTATCTGTATCGCATGAGTGCTATGCTATAGCACCCAGAAGCACAGCACATGGCAGTAGGCATACCCCACAATCACCCCTGACTGTGCAGCTGCTGTATGTCTCCTGTGCTATGGCAGCCCTAAGCACAGCACACATACCTCACTCACCCCTTACTCTACCTGTATCGCATGAGTGCTATGCTATAGCACCCCTAAGCACAGCACACATACCCCACTCACCCCTTACTTTACCTGTATCGCATGAGTGCTGTGCTATAGCACCCAGAAGCACAGCACATGGCAGTAGGCATACCCCACAATCACCCCTGACTGTGCAGCTGCTGTATGTCCCCTGTGCTATGGCATACACGCTTGATGACATAACATCACTAAGTACATAGTGCATACTGGCCTTGGCGGTCCCTTCACCCTAACGTTGCAGTGCCCGTGCCCATGCCCCATCTGTGCCCATGCCGACAGCCTAGGACTCGGGTGGGAGGATAACATGGCTGTGACATGTGCCAGTCCATTGGGGTTCAGAGGTGCTGGAGATAACGTGTCCTCTCCCTGACACTGGCGTCCTTGCTGAATTTTAGAAGAGGGGGTCCTGAGTGGGAAAGCCAGGTCTCAGGGTCGGAGCAGCTGCACACGTGCACAGTGGCCAATGAACAGGCATTGCGGCTGTTTTTGTCTTTGGCCAATTAACATGTTGTGCACTTAGCAATTCTATGAAGACTGGAGAAATGCAGTAATCACTGGCGGGATGGGGGAGGGTAAACGTCACCCATTCCGTCTCTGTCTGTGCAGCTATTCAGGGGCACCCACATTTGCACACAACGTGTGTATGTCTGAGGGTGGTAGTATGTTAGGTAACACGCAATGCATCTGGACAGGGTCCAATCAAGTGATGTCACTTCCTGTGATGTCATCGGGATTAAGGGACAGGCCAGGTCACTCATGCTCGTCCCCTTTTGCTGTCATTGAATGATCCCACTGTTGTCCTGTGCATTCCCCGCAGACTACACAGGCCTCAGGGTGGATTCTGGACCCAGCTCATGTCATTTCCGATCTGGGCCACGCGGTCTTCAGCAACTAGTGGCCCATTGCACCAGCTGGGCCTGAGGACTCGCAGCACCAATATTTTCATGTTTCCCATTCTTTACATGACAGCGGTCTCTGGACAGTGCATGGATGTTGCATGGCTCGACAATTGCCTTCAGTGCTAATCTCAAAAGGTATAAGCCCCCAGAACAAGTCCTTGAAATCCAGGGCCCGTATACATTGCTTGCACACAATGCTAGGCCCCTTCGCCCCCCAGGCGTGTACATTCTGAGCTGTTATGCCTGTCATCCCTTTGAGGCAACGCTTGACCCATTGCAAACTCCTTTCCTGTGTCTTCGATACTCACGTTCGCTTTCTTGGCCAGGGCTCTGCGCTGCTGCACTGTCCATCCCTTCAGCTTTCCCAAGGCCTCCAGTGATTGGTTAACAAGGCTGGCGGACAGGTTGGCAATCTGTGCCACATTCAGCCCGGTGGCCATTTTCCCCCAGCCCTTCAGAGTATCGGATGTGAGATTCTGCAGGTTTGCGGACTTGAGCAGCTTCTGGTAAATCTAGGAGGAGAAGCAGAGGAGAAGAGAGGCAGTGACTTGATCTTGCTGGAGTCAAACAACAAAGGAATATTGATTCAATTAATCGAGAACAGCGCCTGTTGGAGCCCCAGTTGCCATTCAACTGCAGTTAAAAAAGCCCAGTACGTGGAACCGGAAACCGGCTGCTTGTAGGATTTCTGGCCTGCTTGGGACCTGGCCTATGGTGTCCTACTTCCCATCCCCACAGACTGTAAGGCTACTCCTTCCAGGCCATGCAAACCATCTTGCCGTCTTAAGTTCCAGTCTCTGTGCACTTCTACTAAAGCACTTTCTTGCCCCTGCACTTCCTTTGCTTGCTGATGTGAATGTACCAAGACCTGTCAAGCATAAGTGTTCAATCATGTTCCCCTTGTCTGGTTTCATCCCCCCATCCCCCTGCCCCCTTTACTCCACCCCCTTAGCGCCCCCACAAGGTTACTTGCTTTGCCATTGGCACCATTCAAATCAATTATAAATAAAATAAATAAATAAAATGCCTTTTCAGGGAGGCATACTGTTTTTCCTCAGGTGATCATGCCCTTCTAATGAGGGTGTGGAAGTCCTGTGCCTTTGGCCTGGCCATCCGCTAGCTGGTCATTGCTCCATTTTCTAGCACTTAGGTGGGTCACCAGTTCGGGATCGGAAAGCCCATCTCCTAGGAGCAGGTCAGCTGGCAGCTGGCTAGTCTCTGAAGTCTCTGAAGGTCCATCTCTTCTAGGCACTGTGCGCATTCTCCCAGTTGACAGGTTACTTCCTTATCCATAAGCAGGCTGGCGTGCAAGCGGGAGCTCCATTCTCCTGCAAAGGAGCGGCTCTTCTCTGGCAGGCACGCTGTCCCCGCCACAGCGTATCAGTTCACTGTTCCTCTTCAGATGAGCAAAGAGCCACCGGCTACAGGCAAGCAGGCACCTCTTATGGTGATGAGCCCCCTCCTCCTCTCTGGGTGAGTAAGGTCCCTTGAGCAGGTAAGTGGGCTCCTCCAATGCTGACCAGCACGGCATTCGGTCTTTAGGAGGTATTTCCTGGACCGCCTCGGAAATGCTGCCTGAATGATGAAGGCCATAAAGGGGTATCAGGGAATAATGTCCCTTTATATATGACCACCATACATAATGTGTGGGGAAATGTTTGTGGCGACATTATATAGGTGACCATATATATAGGGACGGGGGAGCGGAGGTTGCGGGGATGAACCCACTTCTCTTGAAAAAAGAAAAGGTTTTGGGAGTTGCAGGGGTGTCCCCCGCATGTTTCATGTCATAATGTCACAGCAAAAACAAAGAGGTGATGGCTGGAAGGTTTAGACTGAATCTTAACCACTGGCATTGCTCGGGGCAACCCTCCAGACCATCGTTCTTCGCCTGCCAAGCCATTACAGAAGGGGAAAGACCATATGCAAATCAGGCTTGGCCTCACCCCAAAAGGGGAAGTCCAGCCCGAACTGCTAGGTCACATCCCTTCTGCACGAGACCACAAGCATCCCCAAACATGTTTCACCCTTGTTGGTGCTCATCAGTGAGGAGTAGCTTGGGTCTCTAGGCCCAGCAGGCACGGGACCCACGTCTGGGCATACCCGTCCCACTCTGGGTGACAAAGCAAAAACAAAGAGGTGATGGCTGGAAGGTTTAGACTGAATCTTAACCACTGGCATTGCTCGGGGCAACCCTCCAGACCATCGTTCTTCGCCTGCCAAGCCATTACAGAAGGGGAAGTCTCTCGTAACCAGGACTAATGTCTGGCAGAGGGACTCCCAGGACCCCCCTTGTTAATTTTCATGTCATAATGTCTCCACACAAAAACAGCAATTTTTCAGTGAATTTTTTGCATGGCGCCATTTTTGCGGGGACATTATCACATGAACCCATAAAAGGACGTGGTCGGGCTGCCCGGTAGAGGGAAGATGCAGACTCAGGACAGCAGGTAAGGTGGGGGAGAGAGAGAGAGAGAGAGAGAGATAGAGAGAGTGTGTGTGTGTGTGTGTGTGTGTGTGTGTGTGGAAGACAGGTGGGCGGAGGAGCAGCGACACAGCGGGTCTGGTCGGAGATAGTAAGTGTGTGGGAGAGATTTCTCTGGGCATCCCATGAGGCCTTTCGACTTGTTTCCAATCGAGGGTCACTTCAATGGCTGTTCCTTAGCAGGAACATAAAGGGCAGCAAAGAAAAGAAAGAAGTGTTTTATCTGTGAAATAAAAGATGTTGATGTCTTCAGGCCACTTCAGGCCACTTCAGACAACTTCATACCACTTCAAACCACTTTAGGCCACTTGAGACCACCTCGGGCCACTTCAGACCAGTTCAGGCTACTTCAGACCACTTCAGACCACTTCAGGCCACTTCAGGTCACTCCAGGCCACTTCAGACCACTTCAGACCACTTCAGGCCACTCCAGACCACTTTAGGCCACTTCAGACCATTCCAGGCCACTTCAGGCCACTTCAGGCCCCTCCAGGCCACTTCAGACCACTTCGGACCACTCCAGGCCACTCCAGGCCCCTTCAGACCACTTCAGACCACTTCTGGCCACTCCAGGCCACTCCAGGCCACTCCAGGTCTGAACTGAAAGGAAGCTTTTCAGATTAATATGTGAATGGAATGGGAAAGGTGCCATATTTCCAGTCCCGGGTCATCGGGAGATGGTGAGTTTTCAGTCCAGGCCATGTCTGACTGTCTTCAGAGCTTTCGTAGATAATAGCAAACTCATAGAGCCATGAAGTCCTCATCCAGTGTTTCCCACTCATTGTTTGCGTTTTGAAGATGTTGTCTGAAAAAGAAAACCCCTTGCATGTTTGCTGATTTGATCAATGTTGTGTACCCGCCATTTTATAGAAACGTGCTGTACGTTGGTAGCGTGATGGCTGGCGGGACACGTGACCAGCAAGGGAGACTCAGCTGCAAAGGCAAATGATGAGTAAAGGCGCCACTTCCCCGTCACAGCGACAAACAAACCCATGACAAGGGAGCAGGGGTGTCAATATTTACAAAGCGAGTGCACTTCTGCAAATCCCGGCCAGGAGCATTCTCACTTGGCAAATGAGAGCAAACAACACGAGCAGGTGACAGCAGATTTCTGAATGCGGAGGCAGCCTGGCTGGATTCTGAGCAGAGACAGCCAGTCCCATAGAGGCGTCTGTGCTGGGATGGCTCAGCGTTTCAACATCTTCTGTGAAAGTACTCTCTGCTATTTCCATCCTCCGGCTTTAACAAGCATGTCACCCACAAGCAGTGCACATCTAAAAGTCCACATGAGCCAGGCTTGAGAGATTTGCCTACAACAATGGGGGCTTTAGCAGGGCAAGTATTCCCAGGAATGAAGACCCAGTATTGCCAAAATGGCCAGTGAGACACTGCGTCAAGGTGTGAGAAGCGAGGCCCAAGGAGTGAAAGTCGCCCTCCTACCTGACACCCTTTTACTATCACTATACATGTGTAATGGGGTGATATTATAAAAGAGAAAGGTTCCATTGCACTTACATCCTTCACGTTGCGGGTGCAGTTGTGAAGTGCGTTCCTCAATGCCTCCTGCGATTCCGGGGTCATCTTTTCAACCATATCTGCAAAGAAGCAGGGCAACTGTCCCAAGCTGGATAGAATGAAGGAGAGAAAGCACCACTGTCAAACACATATAAGGAGGGGGTGCGCCTCAAAGGAGTTGGGCTCATTAAGTAACCCGGGGGAAAACCAGACTGCCCATTTTTCATTCATGGTTGGAGTGCATGGACTTGCTTTTCTGGCGAAGAGTGGGCCTCGGAGTTGAAAATACTTGACAAGACTCAACTTTCTCTGATGTAGGGAAATGTGTTTGCAAAATGTCCAACGCCTTGTACAACTGGGCTCTGTCGGAAGGAACCGTGCTTGCCTGGAATGCACACACACACACACACATATGTGTCTCTTCCACATGCTGGCAGCCGAAACCCTGACTTAATGGAACATATTGTATGTGGCTGGATGATATATAATTTGGACACAGAGTTACAGAATCTTTCACTGTAGGTCCATGCTTCAAACACCAACATACAAATACATTTGAAGTCTGTTACTGGGGCATTCAGAGGGTATGACTGGATTGTGTGCTGACTCCCCTTAACATGAGAAAGCTGATTTAGTCATATGTCTTTATTATGTATAATATATCTCACCCTAGTAAATATTGGTCCACACCAAGTAAACCAGAAAGTGGAACATGTATTCAATTATAACTGCAAGATCAAACTACTAAACTTTCATTTAATAAGAAACACATTTAAAAGTACTTCTTGAAACCATATTTGGTCCAGGGTGAAGCGTGTGACTTTTCAGTCCTGCCCAGCACGTGCGGGACCTCAGTGGGTGGGCAGATGTGGGGGGACTCAGTTCCTGCAGGATGCAGCATTGCAGAAGAGGAATTCTCTCACCTGGGAATGACCTTGGAGTCTGTCACGTTCACGCCACACTTCATCAGACCACCGGAGAGAGACTTTGCTTGCGCTGGGGTGAGGTCGTAGAGGCGACTCCACAGGGTGGTGTTTGATTTGTAAAAGTAGCAGAGCTGTAAAATAAAGCACATAGACCAGTCACCAGGAGCTGGCTCTCAACCTTCCAACGGGTCAATTCATCTTGACTTCCAGTCAAAGAGGTGCAGACTATTGTCACGCCAGAGGCTGTGCTGCACCGCGTGGGCAGGAGCCCTCGGGCCTCATGCGGCTCGCCTCTCCATGAATGAGGCTGTGCTGCGCTGTGTGGGCAGGAGCCCTCAGGCCTCATATGGCTCGCCTCTCCATGCATGAGGCTGTGCTGTGCCGTGTGGGCAGGAGCCCTCGGGCCTCATGCGGCTCGCCTCTCCATGCATGAGGCTGTGCTGTTCCGTGTGGGCAGGAGCCCTCGTGCCTCATGCGGCTCGCCTCTCCATGCATGAGGCTGTAAAGCGCCGTGTGGGCAGGAGCCCTCAGGCCTCATGTGGCTCGCCTCTCCATGCATCACCCCTACATTGTCTCATTTATAGGGGACTGTGGGTTAGGACGAAGGTGTAACGTGGTGCATCAGCCAGTGCCGAGGTGTGTCATTACTCTGGGGAGTGTCAGCATGTTAATGCCCAGGTCCTTAAGGAGTGTCCTGACGGGGCATCTCTACTAGAGTACCATATGGGCGGCAGGGCAAGGTGAATGAATGTTGTTTTCAGAACCCTTTAAAGGACCCATTTAACATACTGGCAACGTACAGTTGTCCAGGCTGTGATGTTTTGACGGGCATGGGGTTTGGTGTGCATGTGTCTATCAGTGTCTTTGTGTGAGTATGTGTGTGTGTCTCCACGCGTACCTGGTTGCTTGTGTTTTTGTGTAAATGCATCTGTAAGTGTGTGTATGTACATGCATGTGTGAGCGTCAGTGTGCGCATCTTCATGTGCGTGCGTGGGTTTTTGAATGTGTGCGTGTGTCTATCTGTGTGCGTATGTGTTTGTGTGCATGCATCTGTGATCCTCGGTGTACGCATGCGTCTGTGAGAGTCTGTGCATGCATGCATGTGTGTGTGGGTGCATGTCTGCGTCATTGCACACACGTGTGTGTATGTGTGTGTCTGAGTGTGCCTGTGTGTTCGTGTATGTGTGCGTCTGTGTCGGTCAGTGTCTCTGTGTGTGCGTGCCCCCGTCTGGCGCTGTTACTGGCAACCAGAGGGTCCTTCCGAACAGGAGTGAGATGTACTCAGTGATGGCAGGCACCCATGCTCGCATTCGTGTGTGCACCAGGTCCGTTTTTTAAAAACTGGCATCTTAGTATTGTGCCATGCATCCCTCAAGAGAACCTGTCAGTTGCCTTGGCAGATCCCAGCATGTAAGAAACCCCTTCTCCTATCAGGATGCTGTGACTCTGTAATGCAACACATGCGTGCTGTTTGATGTACACCATCCAACACAAGTTAATTTGAAAGACAGATATCGTGCAATGGTTGCTAATAACTGCAGCTCAATGATATTTAAAATTATAGGAATACAAATTATAATGATCATTGTATTTTCTCCAGGCCCATATAAAATATGACACTCAACCTTATGGTGCTCCTCCGCCATTCTGTCCACCAATCAGGCTGGCTCATCTCTAGATCCACTGTAACAACTACAAACCACAAGCTGCCATTGTGGGAAGAAGGAAATGACATCAGGTGCACAGGAAGTGACCTCATTGCAAAGGAAACATTAGTTTAGGATTGAGATAGATGTTATGCTCTCCAAAGAGATGAGTAGGAATTTGCCAACTCCATGCTCCTGGAGTAGCGTTTCATTTAAGTGTCTGACACGCAGCAGTCTGGAATAAAATAACATTTTCCAATGTTCCCAAAACATTATCGGCAGATGTGCACTTCGGAGACTCATCCCGAGGAAATCAAAGATCATCTACTTACATCATTGAGCATCTATTAAGAAAAACACAAGCTGTAATATTATGGCCATCACCTACATTGGGCGGGGGGCGTACGTGGCTGGTAACGGCTCACCAGCCCGGCCCTAGGCAGGCTTGAGTGAAGCAAGGGCCTCAGTAAAGGCGGTGGGCTGCTACCAGTCATGAATGCCTCCGACAAGGGGGTGATTGATATTCGCACCCCGGGGCTCCATTCGGGGTGCAAATAACTTTATTTTGGTCTGTTTTCATGGGAGAAGTGGGCTCCCTCCATAATGCAAGAGCACAATCTCCCATGAAAAAAAATCCAAGATGGCTCCCCCCATAGGAAATAGAAAAGGGACTTTAGCACAAAGCTCTGGTCCAGCAGGTAAGTGGGGAAGGGGCAAAGAGTGTGAGATGTCTCAGAAGGGTTATGGGCAGGTCGCGGCATGGCGAGGCAACAGGCAGAGGCTCCCTGTTGCCTCCAGACAATCAAGATGGCGCCACCCGGGAAGGGCCTCACATAGCTGCCCAGTTTCCCAGTTCTATGCGTCATTTTTGCACCAGTCCTGTTTTTTCCCACACTTCATACTGGGACTTGTAGGCGCACCCTTGCAGTGGGAAAACAAAACGACAAGTTCCAGAATGCAATTGGAAGCAAAAACCAGGACTAGCTCGAGGTGCACACATGGATCTGAGAAACTTGACAGAAGGGCCTCAGGTGGCTGGAAAATGTGGGCGGTACACTGAGTGTTCTCACCCGCATCTCGAGCCATTTGATTTGATGAGCACCCTTTCCCGGGTGCACATTTGTTATACGTTTTTAGAGCATGCCAGTCACAACCGTAGGGCTCTTAGAGTGCATGAATATCTTATCAAAAATAAAAAAGGGACAAAATTTTACAATAATCTGTAATGTCATCTTTTCGTATTTCACAGGTGCTTTCGGGCCCAGCAAGTCCCTGTATTTATAGAGCAATGTGCTAGCCTTTACAGAGATGGGGTAATGTGATAGGCTCCTGATTGGCTGCCCGTCCACTTCTCAAAGGAGCACTGAATATTCCTATTTCCTTCACCTACTTCCTCCTTACCTTATGCAGCTCCATCCCCCCACCACAAACATGGGTGTGATATGGTCAACACTGTTGTCACCTTCTCTCCAGTTTATTTCACTGTCCTCTCTGCTACCACAGTCCTCCTTATTGACAGAGTACTTGCTGCCAATGCCATCATGGCTGCAGCCTGTCTCCTTGGTACATTCACTTCCCTCCTTCTCCCCCAGCCTATCTACTTGGTGTGTGAAATACCACCTCCTCTCCCGAGCCTGTCTCCTTGGTGCATGCACTGCCTATCTCCTCTCCCTAGCCTGTGTCCTTGGTGCGTGCATTGCCTATCTCCTCTCCCTAGCATGTGTCCTTGGTGCGTGCACTGCCTATCTCCTCTCCCTAGCCTGTCTCCTTGGTGCGTACACTGCCTATCTCCTCTCCCTAGCCTGTGTCCTTGGTGCGTGCACTGCCTATCTCCTCTCCCCAGCTTGTCTCCTTGGTGTGTGCACTGCCTACCTCCTCTCACCAGCCTATTTCCGTTATGCGTGCTCTGGCTACCTCCTTTCCCCAGCCTGTCTCCTTGGTGCATGCACTGCCTATCTCCTCTCCCTAGCCGACTCCTTGGTGCGTACACTGCCTACCTACTTTCTCCAGCCTGTCTCGTTATTATGTGCACTGCAAACCTCCTTTACCGAACCTGTCTCCTTAGTGCACGCACTGCCTACCTCCTTCCCCCAGCCACTCTCCTTGGTGCATGCACTGCCCACCTCCTTCCCCAGCCACTCTCCTTGGTGTATGCACTGCCCACCTCCTTCCCCAGACTGCCTCCTTGGTGCATGCACTGCCTACCTCCTTTCCCCAGACTTCCTCCTTGGTGCATGCACTGCCTACCTCCTTCCCCCAGCCTGTCTCCTTGGTGCATGCACTCCCCACCTCCTCTAACAGCCTGTCTTCTTGGTGCATGCACTGACTACCTCCTTTCTCCAGCCTGCCTCCTTGGTGCATGCACTGCCTACCTCCTTCCCCAGCCTGCCTCCTTGGTGCATGCACTGCCTACCTCCTTCCCTCAGCCTGCCTTCTTGGTGCATGCACTGCCTACCTCTGCCGGCGCAAATCACAACTAGTCTGCAAACAGAGGACCCGCAAAAAATCCTTCTCTTGTTACACGCCCACCCTCTGGAACTCGATACCAGAAAGCAACTCAGAATGCCGCCACAATTCTCCTATTTCGCAAATCTCTCAAAACGTTGCTTTTTCAACAGCAACGGACCATGGTCTGATCCCAATGGATGCGCAGAACACACCTCACAGTACTATAGTACTATTAAAAGATGCCAGCCCAGCTTCTCAACTTGTACAGTGCTCCACTGCTCTCCAGCCAGCTCTGCGATTTAAACAATAAAATAAAGATACAAAAATGGCTGCTTTCATTCCTTCCCTTCTCTGATGCCTGTGGGGTCCTTGCTCCCTGGCATCTGCCTGAGGCACATGCCAGCTCTGGGGCACTTTGATTCCTGCAATATCATCAATTGGTTAAATGAAAGTGAATATAGACTGCAACTCCCAGAATGGATTCGGAAATGGCCAATCATTTCAACGAGACGCATGTTGATCTAGTAACACTAATAATAGAAAGCATAGATGGTATCAAGAGCTACTTACAGAGCTGTTGGCGCTATTTGCAATGCTTGCGATGGTGGACATGGGAGCTTGCAATAGGAAGCGATCAAGCAAGGACAGGACGTCAGGTGTGACCCAGAAGCTCTTGGGGTCCTTTCCTGTGAGCAAAACAAAGGCATTGGGAAGTTAGGGGAGAATGCATGTCTGGAAATGGGAATATGCTAGATTCCAAAGCTCTAGAAATCCATGAAGGCATAGCCAGCCTTGGCGCCGGGCAGGCAGGCTTTTTCTATTGAATGCGCCCTCAGCAGCGGGTGCATTTAAGGACAATAGGGTGCTGTTGTCAGCACTCTATTGTCATTAAATGTGCCCCTCCACCGCGGGTGCTTTTAATAAGAAAAGGCACCATTAGCCCCCCATCAAGCCAGATCGAGCTGGCATAGTGGCAGAAGGCGCGGCAGACGCCTCATTGTTATTAAATGCGCCCGTGGCGGCGGAGCGCATTCATCAACAACAGGAGCGAGGAGGTTAAAAAAAAAAGAAAAGAAAAAAAAGTGGAACATCCTGACCCCGCCCCCCTCCTGTTGACCAGTGGCGCACGATTGGCGAGGGGGGTGCCAATTCGCCCAGGGCGCTCCTGCCCCTAAGGCCGGCCCTTGCACCAACTCCCCTTTTCTACTGTTCTGAGCTCTACTCCTGGCAGTCTCTTTTTACCCCTTAGGGAACGTTGATACCCAAATTCTTGCCATGCTCAATGGGCTTCCCAAGATTTCTCCCAGCGACGGAGTCCCCCGGCTTTGCTCTCACCCGCCTGAGGTCCGACTCACTTACTCGCTGCCATTTCACCACATTTGGTGAACCCGTCCTTTTGACACATTTTTCGCTGTGTTTTCTTTTTGGGAGGGGACATGCTTGGGTACATTTTTCGGGATATTATGGTAGTGAGCGGGCGGGGGTGTTGGAGGAGGGTGCGGGGGCCAAGCCCCTCATAAAAACACATCACGAAAACTGCAGCAAAAGAACAAGTCAATCAGCTTCCCCCGGTCCTTTGGGAGAGGCATGTGTTGGGCTTCAAGTACTCATTTAAGCCCAGGTAGTGGCCCGTTCATGCATTAACTGGAACTAGCAGCTAATAATGGACTGCCACTGCCTAGCCCCGGAAGTGACACCAACCGAGACACCCAGGGTTCTCCCTACCCTCTGCCTGCCCTTTGTTCCTTGGACTGTCACTGTCTAGCCCCGGAAGTGACGCCAGCCGAGGCCCCCAGGGTTCTCCCTAACCTCTACCTGCCCTGTATTCCTTGGACTGACACTGTCTAGCCCCGGAAGTGACGCCAGCCGAGACACCCAGGGTTCTCCCTACCCTCCACCTGCCCTGTCCTCCTTGGACTGTCACTGTCAAGCCCCGGATGTGACGCCAGCCGAGACACCGAGGGTTCTCCCTACTCTCTTCCTGCCCTGTGTTCCTTGGGCTGCCACTGTCTAGACCCGGAAGTGACGCCAGCCGCGACACCCAGGGTTCTCCCTACCCTCTGCCACTGTCTAGCCCCGCAAGTGATGTCAGCCGAGACACCGAGGGTTCTCCCTACCCTCTGCCTACCCTGGGTTCCTTTCTGAAAATGTTGGATGCACTTAAGTTCCTTTCCCAGTCTGGAGCCTGTGTTTATGCACCCCAAACACTTCTTTGAGGTCACCGTTTCTGAAGCATTATTGTTTGGGAAGTCACATGCATGTATGCATGTATGTATGTATGTATGCATGTACGTAAAGCAACGGGGTGCTGTACATAGTGGCCAACTGTAAGATTTTCCGGTATGGTTTGGGGGTAACATAGGATGCTGTAATATGGCTGGGGGGCAGGAGATGGGGGAGGGAACTCAGGAAGAGTTTATCAAGTGGTGAGATGTTCTTTGAAGAGCAGGATTTGGAGGTCTTCCTGAGGGGTCTGGTGGGAGGCAGGCAGTCTGGTCTGCACTGCTCCAGAGACAGGGAACCCCATAATCTAGGGTGCGGCCTCCGCTTCAGATGGCAGTGGCCCTGCTTCTCTATGGTGCCCTAAAGGGGACATCCCAAGGGTCAGAAGATTGGTCCTTCACCTTCCCTGCTGGGAACCCCATAATCTAGGGTGCGGCCTCCGATTGAGATGGCGGTGGGCCTGCTTCTCTATGGCTCCCTAAAGGGGATATCCGAGGGGACAGAAGATTGGTCCTTCACCTTCCCTGCTGGGAACCCCATAATCTAGGGTGCGGCCTCCGATTGAGATGGCAGTGGGCCTGCTTCTCTATGGCTCCCTAAAGGGGACATCCCAGGGGTCAGAAGGGTCACCCTTTACCTTTCCTGCAGGAACACGCCTGCAGGGTCATTTTGCGAGAGGGTTGGTAATGGTGAGTGCAGCCTGCGTGCTTCATGGCACCAGAGCGCAAGGCCCACTTCCAGAATGTGAACGCAATAATGTGCACTGAGTGTTTACTCGGTTATGGACCTACCGCCTCTACTTACCCTTGCTCTCCGCTGACCCTTTCGGGGTGTAGACAGCTTCCATCCATTTGAAAATAGCCCCCCTGGAGCCGGGGTTCAGGCTGTCATAGACGGAGCTCAGCTGCTTCATCCTGCAGAGAAAAGCACCTGTCTTAGTCCTGTGCCAGACACTTCCAACACACCAGGGACACGGGAGATGGGGGAAGGGAAGAAGGGACGGGTACTGGTGTCTAGCGTGTTCACGTGCACTCTAAGCAATGGCTCAGCCAGGCTCACCATAGCAGGTTCAAAGGTCACCCTGCCATAGCCATGTTCTAAAGGGAAAGACACCGTGGAAGACTCTCGCGCACCTGGGGAAATCCCCAGACTCCCTGAGCAAAGGAATCCAGCTCCTGTTTTATTTGACATGGTAAGAGCGAGTCTTCACCGGTTCTAAAGGTTTCTGAACATTCAATGGGTGCTGCGGCGAGGATCGAAAACACCAAACCCAGAGCCTTCTGCGGTGGACCCCATCACCTAGTACAGACCGCATTGTATTTCTACTCCATAAGATGACAGTTCACAGCTTTCTAGTGAAATGTACCTGCTAATATAGTGTAAAGACTGCTGAGCGCAGACATACCCCCAGAGCTCCCAAAGGTCCCTCTTCCGCCACCTTCCAGTGGACGTGTCCTGGTTACAACTGCCTCTGTCCTCGCCGCTTCATACTATACTCTGATAGACCCCCCCTAGGTTCTCTGGAGAGTGGGTCTTCCCCTCGCCGCACCGCTGTCCCTCTGCTATACTATGAGTTCCTGCAAGGAGTATTCCTGACTCCTGTATGCTGCACTTACACTTCTTTTGGTTCTAGTATTCTAGACACTTAACATCAATTGAATACATCAATGGAGATCCCTGGCTTTCCTTGCGGCTGCTCATTGCTGTACAATCTGCCTTATGAACATGGCTTTTGTCTTGTCTTACATTTCCCCTTCTGGGAGAGAATGCCAGCGGATGGGGGTGGAATAGCTCACGCTTTTCTCAATGTTAATACTTAAACCAATGCCAGTAATTCTGTGTCTGAAAGTGAGGCCTGCTAATCAGAACCCCCATTTATAAATGGTCCATGCCAAAATAATGAAGCATCCATGTGGGGGCAAGGCAGGTTAAGGTCACGTGCGCATTCCTGACATATGATAGGACATGTTAAAAAAAGCAGGGGCGAGGCGCGCACTCCAATTCCTGGCCGGTATTTTAACTGAACAAGTGTCCAAAAACAATCACAGGGTTAAATCCCAATCACAGGGTTGATTCCCTTTTTGCACTGTTGTGCTCCTCCAAGCGCTTTCATATCTGCAATACTCATCAGGGAGGCTAAATTGCCATTCAATTCAGGTGAAACCAATATAAATGCAGTTGGAGTCTCTAGGAATTATGGTCAATGAACCCATTCAAACAATTCAGGTGACCAGTGAAAGACTCCCCTCCAACACACACATCATACCCTTAGAAGAGGGAGGGGGGACCATGATTATGATCTGATAGGACATAACGTTCCTGAAGGTAGAAGTAGTGTTTGTTTATATTTGGGTATTGTAATCTTATTTTTTATTTGTATTCTAAAATGTGAAACAAAAATAAAAAAAAAATACAAAAAGAAGTAGCCTTTTCATCTTCAGCGCCTCTGTTTCCAAACTTGAAAAAATGTTATGTCTTATTCTGATGGTACCAAATCTTTAAAATAAGTTGTTCCTGGTTAGGGGATGGTGAGGTAAGAGCACACAATTAAGCAGCTCAATCAATTTCATATTACAGTAGTGTCAGCTCTGTGAGCATGGCCCAGCTATGAAAAGACTAATGTGTATTAGCGTCTGGCCTGACTATCTTTACAGATGCCATGTGGAAGAATGGCCAGGATGCTGCCTTTTGATCCTCTTAGGAGGAAGTGGTAACAAGTTCCTCCCATGGCACAGGAATCCTCACCAGGAGATCTCTCTGGAATCACTACTTCAAACACAGTCCAGACATAACTAGCATCTGGGTGCTGACCTCTGGAGTCCCTTTAAGGTCAGCAGGTATGGGAAGGGGGCACAATTATAGGTGCCAGTAGAGAGAGGTGACCTGAGAGGGACAGGTATAACTTTGGTTTCTTTTAAGGCTCGCTACAACTTCCTGTTCCCCTTATTCTTCTGCAGGACAAGGGAATCTGGGTAAGAAGTCCCTTAGAGAAGGTTAGTTCTGGACCAATCCCCAGTGACATTTTGGCTTTATATGGTGAAGGGAACCCCCTTATACTTGAATTCATCTTCAGAGTGTATAATGACAAGAAGTATTCACTGGATCTCTGTTGGGAGTCCGACCTTCGTGGCCGTTCTCTGACATAGAGGTGAAGACAGTAGACATCCAAGGCAGAGGAGAGTCTTTCCTCTTTGTCCCCGAATCATTCTAAGGGAACAATGGGGGTGAATTGGTGTGGACCGAGGATCCTCTGTTGGCTGCAATAGAACGGGACCCTGTTCACTGGAGGTGAAGGATCCCCTGTAATTGCCAGCCAAGCTCATAGGAGTGGAAATACCAAACAGAAGCCCCTGTATTGGGAGACGCTGGATTGGGACTCCGAGCAGCCCAGAGGTCCAGAAGCAGCTTCGAAACCGATTTCAATGCCTCAGGACATCTTCGAGCCAGATTGACTGCCCTTGGTGTACTTCAAGCCAAAACACAGCCTGCACTGCTGGCTACTTTCGGCTTTCTAGGAACCTTGCAACCTCTTGCTGCATTTTGAGCTAACCAGCCGCTGGCCCCACCCAATGAAGCAGACAGACTCATCTCTATCTGATTGCAGATTGAAATTCTGAGAGGAACTGACACAATCACTGATTCAACTAACGGAAGCCATCCACTCGCCCGCTTTGAATGACTCGACCCAGCAGAACCATAATCTTGCTGCCAACTCAATTGCTGCCCCAAACCTTAGGAAGCCACCCGCTCGCCTTCTAAAATGCAAATTGTGCCATGAGTAGCCCAGACATTTGAACCAAACCAACGTCGATCACCAGTGGGATTGCATTGACTGGAATGTCTCGCTAATGGCTCAAGCACAGTAAAAGTGCCTAGAAGCCCTGCTCGAAGCAAGTCGAATGCCACGCACAAGATTAAAAGTACTGTGACAAGACCATTTCCCAATTAGTGCTCATCTACCCAGAGTTCCCTTTCACAAAAGCGTGCCTTCTCTGTGCTTCTTTTATGGTCAAGGGGGCTGGGTTCTAGCGTTTTCTAATTAGTTGATTGCATTTTATTGTTTGATTAAAAGTCTACATTTTTATCGAACCTTGATCGGGCATTTTTTTTATTTTGGAACCTTTGTAGTTAAGTTGTTTTCGTTGCACTGATATCAACTCGCAACCCTCTTGGGAATATAGACTGCTCCGTCTGCGTCATACCTTCCGGGATGCTCCTATTTCACCTTTATGACTGGGATCACTGCTCGATTAGTAGTAGTTTGAGGGCTGAGTAGGCGGTTTACACACTGTCATCCCTGTAGTCCTTCAGAGCATTGGTCATTTCCTCAAACCTTCACATTATTTTTCATAGTTTATTTTAAGCGGGAGTTCTCCGTCCCTCCAGTCCTGAAAACCTCAATGATTGGGATGAATTTAGCTATGGGCATTCATACCGCCTAGAACTTGGCTTATTTGTCCATCGTCGGTAACTCAAGTCTCAAATATTACAACTGATGTGAAAGACGATTCGTGAGTGAAGGGAATTTCCCCAGCGTACAGATGTTCAGAGATGTGGGGGTTGTCTCTGGTTTACTACAACCAGATGGAGTCATAAATAATGGCTCGTATATGTTTATCTGATATTCACGTGCCGTCTACTCTGGGGGATATCCACTGCTGTTCTATATCCACGTATGTGAACGCTTCCGATATTATGTATTTATTGCCTTTTAAGGCCTTCTTCCTCTGATCTCATGGAAGACTTTCTCTTACTTCTCCTTCCAGAGATATCCCTTGCTGAGTTAAAGCAGCCATTGTGGTCCATTTTCACTGAGAGTTTGGTGAATGTAATGGCCGCCCCTCATGCCATATGCTATGATTATTCAAGCTGTGCAGTGGGCAGTTGCAGCGGCATTTGTTCGTAGCTCTGTCGTTATTTATTGCACGTCTTCCCATAGCACGTTCCCGGCAATTGGCTCGTCAGTGTTTGGTGGGAACTCTTGGATTATGCTGCCAACCGATATCCCTGCAAGGTAACAAAGTGGTGCAGTGGTAGTTCCTCTTGTAGTCTTCTTTTGTAAAGATAATGGAATCACAATTGTTTGCGCATGACAGAACTGCTGTAGAATTACTACAGAGGATATCAAATCCCCCTCTATCCCAAGTTCTAATATGATGTTGAAAGGTGCATGTGGTTTTCTGAAACATAATTGATATACAAATGTGTTCTTGATCATTTTGATGGCTTTTAGTATCACTAAATCTTCAAATAAAGTTTTTTTTCTCCAGCCCAACGCCTGTTTCACGTAAAGATATTTCTTCATAAACAAAGAACATAGACTGAATGAATAATTATGAAGTCTTCAGATATTGGTTTAAAAGTGTCTAGGATTCAAATGTCCATATTGCATCTTGCATCTAAAACTCTTTAAAGTGCTCAATGTTTTCTGTTCAGCTGTGTCGCGAATCAAATACACATTGAATTTGAGCTGATGTTCCAAATGGGACTGCAAGCCGGGAGGTTCCTCTTACAAAAGTTTTAGTCAAACCAGAAACTTCTAGTCGCAAACACAAAAGGTGATCCAATGAAAGATAGGGAGTTTCCTAGAGGATAAAGAACGTGCATTTCAAACAGAAAACATTGAGCACTTTATCAGTGGACATTAGAATCTTAGAAATTGCAATGGCAATATCTTAGACTAACTAAAATATTAATTTTAAATTAAATGGCCATGATAAACCATCTTTACACAAAATAGAGGTTTGCCTGGACCAACATGAGCCACCTTTATTTTAAGGATATTGCCTGAAAATAAAAATAAAATAAAAATAGTAAACATATCAACAAGCACTTTCACCCCACCCCCCATGCTCACCCCATGGTCCTGTCCTCTCCATAGAGGTCTCTGCACAGCTTTCTCATGTAATGCACCCATCTTCCTCAGGGCGCCCTCTGCAGGGCTTTAATTGTCATTACATGATTTATTTCCTACCCTTCAATAACCAATCAAAGTCTTTATCACAAAAAAAGACATTAGAAAAAAAAAGAAAACAAAGTCATTACCTACACAGAAACTAAGAAAGGAAAGAAAAGAAACATTTGTAGGCCTATTGTTTTCTTCCGTTAGACGCATAGCTAATACATGCAACATTCATCCTGGCCCTCCCGAAGGGCCCCCTGCTGTTTCCTGGGCCCCCCTCCTCGCATACTTACAGCTCTCGCACTCTTGTGAGGTTGGACATCGGGCTGAAGGAGGGTATACACTTCTCAGAGATCTTCTGTAGATCGGGACGGCTCACAATGGTGGTCCCGTTGACCAGTTGGTTCCTCAGTTCCACTTCCCATGGGGAGCATGGATCCTGCAGAAAGAGGAAAGCACCCTGACTGTGAGGGACCCAGTTAGACAGAACCCAGGCCCATGGTGGAAGGTTTCCATTGATCTGGAAAGGCATGAGGCTATGGGGGACTTTTAACCACACATGAAACACTGACCTCAGATTCCGACTATCCGCACTGACGCCTCGCTGTGAGGTAGCAGGCCTGAGAAAGAGGCTTATTATCTACAAAGTGGTACAATCAGTGGCCCTTGTATTTATAGACCCCATAATCAAACAAAGGGGGAAAAACGTGTACAAATTACTAAAAAATAACTTATTAGCTAGATGCTGTTGCTAAAAACAGAGACCCTCATTTTAATGACAGACAGGAAAGAAAGAACGGCTGGAAGGAAGAAAAAAAGCCAAAAAGAAGAGGCAAATATCTCTTTGGAAGTCAAAGCCGCTGCAGATGCGGGTTTCATGGACAAAGAACCTTAGCCCTTTGCCTGGCGGTTCAGAGAGAGGCCTTTCACCAAAGGTTTTGGTAATCCTACTTTTAGGCTGCTAATGCCCTGAGAAGCTTGTTTTGAGAGCCCTACAGTGAAGGCAGTATTCCCTGTGGAACATGTGGAAGGTTCCCCGGCCATGGTTGGGTACTCCAGGGAAGGTTGGGTGCTCCGGGGAAGGTTTGGTACTCCGAGGAATGTTGGGTGCTCTGGGGAAGGTTGGGTACTCCGGGGAAGGTTGGGTACTCCGGGGAAGGTTGGGTGCTCCGGGGAAGGTTGGGTGCTCTGGGGAAGGTTGGGTACTTCGGGGAAGTCACCTATTTCTTTTTCTCCATTAGCGATTATGATTCAGCAAACTTTGTCCCATTCAAAATTTGTCCCATTCGTCAATCCTAGTGGTTTCAGCCGCAGTCCGGATCACACGGGGTGCTCCACTCACTATATACCACTAGAAGAATGCGTGCCGATACGTGTTTCGACCTTACGCCAGGTCTTTATCAAGGCTGGATTGGTTTAGATACACACCAACCAGGAGCAGAGCAGTACGGCATAAGTGAGCGCGAGCTATTCAGCAACTTATTCAAGACACACCTAACCAGAGAGAACTTGATACTCTACACCATGGATCACCCATGAGGCCTTCAGCCAACACACCAGCTCTGCAACATATCTAAACCGATCCAGCCATGATAAGGACCTGGCGTAAGGTCGAAACACGTGTCGGCACCCTCTCCTCAAAACCTTGAAAAACCACAATAAATCACCAATGAAACACCAAAAATTGTGTGTGGATCCTACTTACTATACTCAATTGAGATAACAGAATTAGACATACATGACTAAATGTACTAGTGCCAGATGGATAGAAACACCAACCAAACCTAAACAGACTTACATATGCACTGTGTCAACCTGAAGTCAGCTCCCGCCCTCAGTATTAATTGAAAGTTAAATGTCATGTCTGGGACTGCGTGTTTACAGTAATCATTCCCACAGGGAGGCCCCCAACAGAAGGTACGAGTATGTGGTTTGGAGGAGCCAGAAAGTCTGGTCTCACTGCAGCTTCTAGGTAGACCTGCCATTTTATTTTGTATTTATTTATTGTTGACTTATTTCCAGCTATCTTGCTTGATCTGTCTTTAATGGTTGTTTCCTGGGTGTAATTGTGCGCCCGATGCCCATGGGCTACAGGCGCAGTATGAATAAATAAATAAAATAAAAAATAAATAGATTGTTGCTGCGGACCCAGGAATGGTTCATTAAGGTAGGCTTAGCTTACACAAATACCTGTCATCCATTTGGCTTTAAAAGAGGGCTGAGCCCTCTTCTGGGCAGAGCGTCTGAAGACTTAGCAAGAAGTAACAAGAACTCAGCATTGGACCCTGGTTGAAGGTTCTGCCTTACATCTTCCTCCAGTGAAGGAAGGCTGAGACCTCCAAAGAGGGAAGCAAGATCCCTCCCCTAAACATCTCTAAGGGAACAGAGGGAGATACTGAATCCAGAAGACCCTCCAGCAGCTCCAGAACCGGTACCCAGCCAGCACACAGCATGCCCTGCTAGGCTCTGCAGCAAGCTTTCTAGGTGGCAAGTGCCAGAGTGTCTATGAACCAAACCAAGGACAAGGTACCTGCTTACAACACTCTCCTCAGCTTTGGGCCCTCTGCCTTAAAGGATGACACAAGCTCAGTGAAGAAGCTAGGAGGAGTGCATCGACAAGCATCTACCGACATCTGCCATAAAGCAAATTTTCGAGCCAGTCGAGCCCCTTGAACTGTAACCGACTGCACCGCTGACTGTTGTTACACCGCAGTCTCTAAACCTGCCCTGGACTTCTAGTCCAGTACTTCAGAACCGCCAACCAGCACTGAGACACAAGTCCTGACGCGAGCCGCTATGTAGGCCAGCCTGCAGCAGTTCATCCAGCTTTACTCTCCAAACTGCCTGCCGCCTCATACCGGCAGCTGTCTCCCATCTTGAACTTTGTTGCAGAAACTGCAAAGCACCCTGAAACCGACTAAAACCCTGTCATGCACTAAGAACATCTACAGCACAAGGTACATTGTGGTTCTGTCCCCCGGGTCCTTCTCCGAAGACCGTTAGTGACATTTTACGACCCATTGCTCCCTTGGTGCTGAAGCCAAGTATCCTTGGACTGTTGCGATTATTTACTTTACCGACTACCCTCCTGTCAGTATCCAGAGTGCATCCCTTTTCCTTCTTGAAACTGTCTGTCCTCTGCATTCCTTTACAGGGTGGGTTGTATTTCGTAGTGTTGTTAGATTGTCTGTTGTGAAAATAATAAAGTAGATACTTGTATAAAACCATGACTGGACAGATCCTTTTATCAGTGGGTAATAATTGTATTTTCTCTGTATTGCAACTAACCAACCATCCTCGACCTTGTGGAGATAAGCCTGCCGTTCTGTCCACATTACCAAAATTGAAGAAGGAGGTTTATAATTTACTTGTGTTTCCGATCTGTTTGGATCCCTTCTGGTGCACTTGAGGTGTGCGGCTGATTGATGGTTTAGAAACCGACATTCATCCCTGGACCACTTCTGCCCCAGAAGTTGATTCGTCACAGCTACCCAGCATCCTCTCTGCTGAACTCTTGTGCCAGGACGTCAATGGTGGACAGCGACTACTCTGAATACCCACCCAAGGGCAGTGAGAGACGTCAATCTGTGTGTGCTGCGGATTTTGAAACTTACACATATGGTGTTTCTAGTTGTAGAGTAATTTTTGTAATATACATTTGTATACCTTTACAAAAATGTAAAAACACCACGTCCCAGGTTAGAGTAATTCAATAGATACAGTACTTTAAAATGTAATTATTAAATTTGGAAAAACGTCATCAGGTGTACAAAGTAAACTTGCGGAAGCAATATTAGAACACCTTAGTGGGTTCCAGTGACCTCTTTGGTAAACTTCCTTATGTCCACATATAACATGTGCGTACCAGCACAACTCATTCCCTCATTTATGGCGCCCCAATAGCTCAGCATGTTAAATAGCAAGTAGCCCCTCACACGCCGACATCCATAATATGCGTGCTGTGCAACCCTCATGTTAGGAAATTAAACACGCTGAGCTTCAATACAATGGTAGAAAGACACGGCAAACATGTATGTACCAAGCATTTTTAAAATGATAACATGAGCTATATACTTAATATGGTTTAACTGCAATATTGGCCAGTATTTATTTATAAATCTCTTGCCACCAATTCGTAACTAGATTAGCTCTACATTTGGACACATAGAAAGACACTCACACCTGAAACATTTTTGCCAATTAAATACCAATGACCTTCCACAACCACATTTTAAAAAGGCACAACCAGGAAAAACACTGGTAGGGAATGTGTTAACTGCACCCTTATTTTCTAAGGCACCACACATGTGAACCTAAAATTATTGTTTTTCTTTACAGAACTACCTTTTCCAACCTCTAACCATTTTCCCAATAAAAAAAATGTCTGCAGCATATATAAATATTAATCATTTGTATTTTGTCTAACTTAATGAAATACTGAGGTGTTCTAATAGCTTTATAGACCTGCAGCTTGGGCCATACTGGGTGTTATGGTCTATCATACCCAGTGCCTTAAGTGGCACTACAAATCGAGCCGGGGCTCATCGAGGGGGCATGGCCTAACAGCAGGGGTCCTGCTGGCCCGTTAGGCCACGCCCCCTTGACGAGCCTCGGCTCAATGGGCTACTGGAACCCCTGCCAGGCAGACTTTTGCAGATTAGCACCCTCTCCCCTATGTGGGAGAGGGCGCTAATCTCTGCATTTATTTTGTATAGGCTTGCATGGCAGGGGACAGCGCCTCGCCTATTCAGCCTTAATGGTGGTGCTGCCCCTCGCCAGCTGGGGAGGGGCAGCGTCACCATTAAGGCTGAAAGGGTGAGGCCACTGGAAGCAGAGGCCTTTTTCTTAAAGACTGAAACTCCCGCGAATCCACGGGAACTTCAGTGTTTAGAAAGCAAGGCCTCTGCTTCCAGCGGCCTCACGTTTTCTCCATAATGGTGGCGCTGGCCCACGTGCATCCCTTGATTAAAGGGATGCCTCGCAGGTGCGGCGCCACCATTACGGCTGAAAGGCATTTTCTTCTGAAGCCTGAAGCTCTCGCACACGAGCGAGAGCTTCAGGCTGTAGAAAAAAATGCCTTTTCGTGTAGTGGCCGGGGCTGCCAGGGGAGATTAGTGGGCCCCGGCAGGGCCCCGCCTCAAAACGAAATTTCGGAGCTTGCCGGGGCCCAGCCCCGGCAGGCCCCGGCCCACTTCAAGCCCTGATCATACCTCGTTAAAGGACCTTGCTTCGCTCGGGCCATTAACTCGGTCTTCAGGGCCCATAACACCCAGTACGGCGCTCGCTGCAGGTCTATGAAGCTATGATAACACTTTTCTTAAGTACATGAAAATGCGTTAATGTCTGCTCTACATGGGTAGCATTTTGTGAAAGCATGTTTACCTCTTGCCTTCTGTTAATCACTTCAAGGGTTGGTAATTGCTGTCTCTATATTCATATTTCAGGGCCTGCTGTGCGGGTGCATAACTCAGGAAAACGTTGATGTGCTACAATGAGGCATTTATAAGCAACTGCTTAAGGTACCACTAGAATGGCCGCACAGAGCTCCACCTTGGGCATAAAAAACCCTGAAATCTGTTCTCATTACATGGACAGGGGCACACCTGCCAGGAGGTCACTTATCATATGTTTTATTTTTGGCCCAAGTTTGTTGAATTTGTGGAAACATTTGTGTCCTGAACCCCTGTTGCTAAATTAGCCTCTCGGTTGTGGATCCTATGAGAAGTTTCACTTTGGGCTCCTGCACACCTACCCCTGATTAAGTCCCAAATTAATAATGGAATCCTATCACCTCTATCCCACCAAATTACACTTAAGCGGCAAGGCCAGGGCACTGCACTGTGCCAGTCCTATCACTAGACACGTGGAACAGGGGCACATAAAAACCACTACCCACCTTAGCATTTTATGAATATGCGATGAGAGACAAACCCAAAGATTAGGGAAACAGGGCTTTGCCCAACACTGAACTATCTGGAAAACAGAGACATTGTATTGGAGGAGAACAGGTCAGCTTTCAAGCATCCGAGATACTGAAAGAGGTGCTTTCTAATGGGACAATCAGGCAATACATTATCAACATTTTTGCTAATGGCGGGGACATCATCCTGCATGGAAGATAAACTGGCCAACAAAAGAGCATTACCTTTGGTTTGGAAACGTCTGTCTTCTGGCCTGCAAAGATGAGAAGAGAAACAGTACATGAGTGGGCAGGAACACCTTGCTGAAATATGCCAGACAACATCACCATTACAAGGCAGGGTTACTCTACTGCACGGGCACCTTGCTGAAATAGGCCTGACAACATCACCATTATAAGGCAGGGTTACTCTACTGCACGGGCACCTTGCTGAAATATGCCAGACAATATCACCATTACAAGGCAGGGTTACTCTACTGCACGGGCACCTTGCTGAAATATGCCAGACAACATCACCATAACATGGCAGGCTTACTCTATTGTATAGACACCTTGTTGACATGTGCCACACAATATCACCATTACAGGGCAGGGTTACTCTACTGAATGGTCACCTTGCTGAAATATGCCAGACAACATCACCATTACAAGGCAGGGTTACTCTACTGAATGGTCACCTTGCTGAAATAGGCCTGACAACATCACCATTATAAGGCAGCGTTACTCTACTGCACGGGCACATTGCTGAAATATGCCAGACAATATCGTCATTAGAAGGCAGGGTTACTCTACTGCACGGGCACCTTGCTGAAATAGGCCTGACAACATCACCATTACAGGGCTGGGTTACTCTATTGTACAGACACCTTGTTAAAATGTGCCAGACAACATCACCATTACATGGCACGGTTACTCTACTGCACGGGCACCTTGCTGAAATATGCCAGACAACATCACCATTACAAGGCAGGGTTACTCTACTGCAGGGGCACCTTGCTGAAATAGGCCAGACAACATCACCATTACAGGGCAGGGTTACTCTATTGTACAGACACCTTATTAAAATGTGCCAGACAACATCACCATAACATGGCAGGCTTACTCTATTGTATAGACACCTTGTTGACATGTGCCACACAATATCACCATTACAGGGCAGGGTTACTCCATTGTACGGACACCTTGTTGAAATATGCCTGACAACATCACCATTACAAGGCAGGGTTACTCTACTGCACGGGCACCATGCTGAAATATACCAGACAACATCACCATTACAAGGCAGGGTTACTCTACTGCACGGGCACCTTGCTGAAATATGCCAGACAACATCACCATTACAAGGCAGGGTTACTCTACTGCACGGGCACCTTGCTGAAATATGCCAGACAACATCACCATTACAAGGCAGGGTTACTCTACTGCACGGGCACCTTGCTGAAATATGCCAGACAACATCACCATTACAAGGCAGGGTTACTCTACTGCACGGGCACCTTGCTGAAATATGCCAGACAACATCACCATTACAAGGCAGGGTTACTCTACTGCACAGGCACCTTGCTGAAATATGGCAGACAACATCACCATTACAAGGCAGGGTTACTCTACTGCACGGGCACATTGATGAAATAGGCCAGACAACATCACCATTACAGGGCAGGGTTACTCTATTGTACAGACACCTTGTTAGAATGTGCCAGACAACATCACCATAACATGGCAGGCTTACTCCACTGTATAGACACCTTGTTGACATGTGCCACACAATATCACCATTACAGGGCAGGGTTACTCTACTGCATGGACACCTTGCTGAAATATGCCAGACAATATCACCATTACAAGGCAGGGTTACTCTAATGCACGGGCACTTTGCTGAAATATGCCAGACAACATCACCATTACAAGGCAGGGTTACTCAACTGCACAGGCACTTTGCTGAAATATGCCAGACAACATCACCATTACAGGGCTGGGTTACTCTATTGTACAGACACCTTGTTAAAATGTTCCAGACAACATCACCATTACATGGCAGGGTTACTCTACTGCACGGGCACCTTGCTGAAATATGGCAGACAACATCACCATTACAAGGCAGGGTTACTCTACTGCACGGGCACCTTGATGAAATAGGCCAGACAACATCATCATTACAGGGCAGGGTTACTCTATTGTACAGACACCTTGTTAGAATGTGCCAGACAACATCACCATAACATGGCAGGCTTACTCCACTGTATAGACACCTTGTTGACATTTGCCACACAACATCACCATTACAGGGCAGGGTTACTCTACTGCATGGGCACCTTGCTGAAATATGCCAGACAATATCACCATTACAAGGCAGGGTTACTCTATTGCAAGGGCACCTTGCTGAAATATGCCAGACAACATCACCATTACAAGGCAGGGTTACTCTACTGCATGGTCACCTTGCTGAAATAGGCCTGACAACATCACCATTACAGGGCTGGGTTACTCTATTGTACAGACACCTTGTTAAAATGTGCCAGACAACATCACCATCACATGGCAGGGTTACTCTACTGCACGGGCACCTTGCTGAAATATGCCAGACAACATCACCATTACAAGGCAGGGTTACTCTACTGCAGGGGCACCTTGCTGAAATAGGCCAGACAACATCACCATTACAGGACAGGGTTACTCTATTGTACAGACACCTTATTAAAATGTGCCAGACAACATCACCATAACATGGCAGGCTTACTCTATTGTATAGGCACCTTGTTGAAATATGCCAGACAACATCACCATTACAAGGCAGGGTTACTCTACTGCAGGGGCACCTTGCTGAAATAGGCCAGACAACATCACCATTACAGGGCAGGGTTACTCTATTGTACAGACACCTTATTAAAATGTGCTAGACAACATCACCATTACAAGGCAGGGTTACTCTACTGCACGGGCACCTTGCTGAAATATGCCAGACAACATCACCATTACAAGACAGGGTTACTCTACGGCACATACACCTTGCTGAAATATGCCAGCCAGCATCACCATTACAAGGCAGGGTTATTCTACTGCATAGGCGCCTTGCTGAAATATACCTGACAACATCACCATTTGAAGGCAGAATTACTCTACTGCATGGGCACTTTGCTGAAATATGCCAGACAACATCACCATTACAAGGCAGGGTTACTCTACTGCACGGGCACCTTGCTGAAATATGACACACAACATCACCATTACAAGGAAGGGTTACTCTACTGCACGGGCACCTTGCTGAAATATGCCAGACAATATCACCATTACAAGGCAGGGTTACTCTAGTGCAGGGGCACCTTGCTCAAATATGCCAGACAATATCACCATTACAAGGCAGGGTTACTCTACTGCATGGGCACCTTGCTGAAATATGCCAGCCAATATCACCATTACAGGGCAGGGTTACTCTATTGTACAGACACATTGTTAAAATGTGCCCGACAACATCACCATTACATGGCAGGGTTACTCTACTGCACGGGCACCTTGCTGAAATATGCCAGACAACATCACCATTACAAGGCAGGGTTACTCTACTGCATGGACACCTTGCTGAAATAGAACAGACAACATCACCATTACAGGGCAGGGTTACTCTATTGTACAGACACCTTGTTAAAATGTGCCAGACAATATCACCATAACATGGCAGGCTTACTCTATTGTATAGACATCTTGTTGACATGTGCCAGACAATATCACCATTACAGGGCAGGGTTACTCCATTGTCTGGACACCTTGCTGAAATATGCCAGACAATATCACCATAACATGGCAGGCTTACTCTATTGTATAGACATCTTGTTGACATGTGCCAGACAACATCACCATTACATGGCAGGGTTACTCTACTGCACGGGCACCTTGCTGAAATATGCCAGACAACATCACCATTACAAGGCAGGGTTACTCTACTGCATGGACACCTTGCTGAAATAGAACAGACAACATCACCATTACAGGGTAGGGTTACTCTATTGTACAGACACCTTGTTAAAATGTGCCAGACAATATCACCATAACATGGCAGGCTTACTCTATTGTATAGACATCTTGTTGACATGTGCCAGACAATATCACCATTACAAGGCAGGGTTACTCTACTGCACGGGCACCTTGCTGAAATATGCCACACAACATCACCATTACAAGGCAGGGTTACTCTACTGCACGGGCACCTTGCTGAAATATGCCAGACAACATCACCATTACAAGGCAGGGTTACTCTAATGCACGGGCACCTTGCTGAAATATGCCAGACAACATCACCATTACAAGGCAGGGTTACTCTAATGCACGGGCACCTTGCTGAAATATGCCAGACAACATCACCATTACAAGGCAGGGTTACTCTAATGCACGGGCACCTTGCTGAAATAGGCCTGACAACATCACCATTATAAGGCAGGGTTACTCTACTGCACGGGCACCTTGCTGAAATATGCCAGACAATATCACCATTACAAGGCAGGGTTACTCTACTGCACGGGCACCTTGCTGAAATATGCCAGACAACATCACCATAACATGGCAGGGTTACTCTACTGAATGGTCACCTTGCTGAAATAGGCCTGACAACATCACCATTATAAGGCAGCGTTACTCTACTGCACGGGCACCTTGCTGAAATATGCCAGACAACATCACCATAACATGGCAGGCTTACTCTATTGTATAGACACCTTGTTGACATGTGCCACACAATATCACCATTACAGGGCAGGGTTACTCTACTGCATGGGCACCTTGCTGAAATATGCCAGACAACATCACCATTACAAGGCAGGGTTACTCTACTGAATGGTCACCTTGCTGAAATAGGCCTGACAACATCACCATTATAAGGCAGCGTTACTCTACTGCACGGGCACATTGCTGAAATATGCCAGACAATATCGTCATTAGAAGGCAGGGTTACTCTACTGCACGGGCACCTTGCTGAAATAGGCCTGACAACATCACCATTACAGGGCTGGGTTACTCTATTGTACAGACACCTTGTTAAAATATGCCAGACAACATCACCATTACATGGCAGGGTTACTCTACTGCACGGGCACCTTGCTGAAATATGCCAGACAACATCACCATTACAAGGCAGGGTTACTCTACTGCAGGGGCACCTTGCTGAAATAGGCCAGACAACATCACCATTACAGGGCAGGGTTACTCTATTGTACAGACACCTTATTAAAATGTGCCAGACAACATCACCATAACATGGCAGGCTTACTCTATTGTATAGACACCTTGTTGACATGTGCCACACAATATCACCATTACAGGGCAGGGTTACTCCATTGTACGGACACCTTGTTGAAATATGCCTGACAACATCACCATTACAAGGCAGGGTTACTCTAATTCACGGGCACCTTGCTGAAATATGCCAGACAACATCACCATTACAGGGCAGGATTATTCTACTGCATAGGCGCCTTGCTGAAATATACCTGACAACATCACCATTTGAAGGCAGAATTACTCTACTGCATGGGCACTTTGCTGAAATATGCCAGACAACATCACCATTATAAGGCAGGGTTACTCTACTGCACGGGCACCTTGCTGAAATATGCCAGACAACATCACCATTACAAGGCAGGGTTACTCTACTGCACGGGCACCTTGCTGAAATATGCCAGACAACATCACCATTACAAGGCAGGGTTACTCTACTGCACAGGCACCTTGCTGAAATATGCCAGACAACATCACCATTACAAGGCAGGGTTACTCTAATGCACGGGCACCTTGCTGAAATATGCCACACAACATCACCATTACAAGGCAGGGTTACTCTACTGCACGGGCACCTTGCTGAAATATGCCAGACAACATCACCATTACAAGGCAGGGTTACTCTACTGCACGGACACCTTGCTGAAATATGCCAGACAACATCACCATTACAATCCAGGGTTACTCTACTGCACGGGCACCTTGCTGAAATATGCCAGACAACATCACCATTACAAGGCGGGGTTACTCTACTGCACGGACACCTTGTTGAAATATGCCCAACAACATCGCCATTACAAGGCAGGGTTACTCTACTGCACAGGCACTTTGCTGAAATATGCCAGACAACATCACCATTACAGGGCAGGGTTACTCTATTGTACAGACATCTTGTTAAATTTGTGCCAGACAACATCACAGTAACATGGCAGGGTTACTTCACTGTATAGACACCTTGTTGACATGTCCCAGAAAATATCACAATTACAGGGCAGGGTTACTCCACTGTATGGACACCTTGTTGAAATATGCCCAACAGCATCGTCATTACAAGGCAGGGTTACTCTAATGCACAGGCACCTTGCTGAAATATGCCAGACAACATCACCATTACAAGGCAGGGTTACTCTACTGCACGGACACCTTGCTGAAATATTCCAGACAACATCACCATTACAAGGCAGGGTTACTCTACTGCATGGGCACCTTGCTGAAATATGCCAGACAACATCACCATTACAGGGCAGGGTTACTCTATTGTACAGACACCTTGTTAAATTTGTGCCAGACAACATCACCGTAACATGGCAGGGTTACTTCACTGTATAGACACCTTGTTGACATGTCCCAGACAATATCACAATTACAGGGCAGGGTTACTCCACTGTATGGACACCTTGTTGAAATATGCCAGACAACATCACCATTACAAGGCAGGGTTACTCTACTGCACGAGCACCTTGCTGAAATATGCCAGACAGCATCACCATTACAAGGCAGGGTTATTCTACTGCATGGGCACCTTGCTGAAATATACCTGACGACATCACCATTTGAAGGCAGAATTACTCTACTGCACGGGCACTTTGCTGAAATATGCCAGACAACATCAGCATTACAAGGCAGGGTTACTCTACTGCACAGGCACCTTGCTAAAAAGATGCCAGACAACATCACCATTACAAGGCAGGGTTACTCTACTGCATGGGCACCTTGCTGAAATATGCCAGACAGCATCACCATTACAAGGCAGGGTTATTCTACTGCATGGGCACCTTTCTGAAATATACCTGACGACATCACCATTAAAAGGCAGGGTTTTTCTACTGCACGGGCACCTTGCTGAAATATGCCAGACAACATCAGCATTACAAGGCAGGGTTACTCTACTGCATAGGCACCTTGCTAAAAAGATGCCAGAAAACACCACTATTAAAAGGCAGGGTTACTCCACTGCATGTACACCTTGCTGAAATATGCTGGACAACATCAACATTACACGGCAGGGTTACTCTTCTGCATGGGCACCTTGATGAAATATGCCAGACAACATCACCATTACAGGGCAAGGTTACTCTATTGTATGGACAACTTGTTGACATGTGCCAGACAATATCACCATTACAGGGCAGGGTTATTCCACTGTATGGACACCTTGTTGAAATATGCCCGACAACATCACCATTACAAGGCAGGGTTACTCTACTGCACAGGCACTTTGCTGAAATATGCCAGACAACATCACCATTACAAGGCAGGGTTACTCTACTGCACGGGCACCTTGCTGAAATATGCCAGACAACATCACCATTACAAGGCAGGGTTACTCTACTGCACGGGCACCTTGCTGAAATAGGCCAGACAACATCACCATTACAGGGCAGGGTTACTCCACTGTATGGACACGTTGTTGAAATATGCCCAACAACATCGCCATTACAAGGCAGGGTTACTCTACTGCACGGGCACTTTGCTGAAATATGCCAGACAACATCACCATTACAAGGCAGGGTTGCTCTAATGCACGGGCACCTTGCTGAAATTTGCCAGACAACATCACCATTACAAGGCAGGGTTACTCTAATGCACGGGCACCTTGCTGAAATATGCCAGACAACATCACCATTACAAGGCAGGGTTACTCTAATGCACGGGCACCTTGCTGAAATATGCCAGCCAACATCACCATTACAAGGCAGGGTTACTCTAATTCACGGGCACCTTGCTGAAATATGCCAGACAACATCACCATTACAAGGCAGGGTTACTCTAATGCATGGGCACCTTGTTGAAATATGCTAGACAACATCACCATTACAAGGCAGGGTTACTCTAATGCACGGGCACCTTGTTGAAATATGCCCGACAACATCACCATTACAAGTCAGGGTTACTCTAATTCACGGGCACCTTGCTGAAATATGCCTGACAACATCACCATTACAAGGCAGGGGTACTCTAATGCACGGGCACCTTGCTGAAATATGCCACACAACATCACCATTACAAGGCAGAGTTACTCTACTGCACGGGCACCTTGTTGAAATATGCCCGACAACATCACCATTACAAGGCAGGTTTACTCTAATTCACGGGCACCTTGCTGAAATATGCCAGACAACATCACCATTACAAAGCAGGGTTGCTCTACTGCACGAGCACCTTGCTGAAATATGCCAGAAACATCACCATTACAAGGCAGGGATACTCTACTGCACGGGCACCTTGCTGAAATATGCCAGACAACATCACCATTACAAGGCAGGGTTACTCTAATGCACGGGCACCTTGCTGAAATATGCCAGACAACATCACCATTACAAGGCAGGGTTACTCTAATGCACGGGCACCTTGCTGAAATATGCCAGACAACATCACCATTACAAGGCAGGGTTACTCTAATTCACGGGCACCTTGCTGAAATATGCCAGACAACATCACCATTACAAGGCAGGGTTACTCTAATTCACGGGCACCTTGCTGAAATATGCCAGACAATATCACTATTACAAGGCAGGGTTACTCTAATTCACGGGCACCTTGCTGAAATATGCCAGACAACATCACCATTACAAGGCAGGGTTACTCTAATGCACGGGCCCCTTGCTGAAATATGCCAGACAACATCACCATTACAAGACAGGGTTACTCTACTGCATGGGCACCTTGCTGAAATATGCCACACAATATCACCATTACAAGGCAGGGTTACTCTAATGCACGGGCACCTTGCTGAAATATGCCAGACAGCATCACCATTACAAGGCAGGGTTACTCTACTGCACGGGCACCTTGCTGAAATATGCCAGACAACATCACCATTACAAGGCAGGGTTACTCTACTGCACGGGCAGCTTGTTGAAATATGCCCGACAACATCACCATTACAAGGCAGGGTTACTCTACTGCACGAGCACCTTGCTGAAATATGCCAGACAACATCACCATTACAAGGCAGAGTTACTCTACTGCACGGGCACCTTGCTGAAATATGCCAGACAACATCACCATTACAAGGCAGGGTTACTCTAATGCACGGGCACCTTGCTGAAATATGCCAGACAACATCACCATTACAAGGCAGGGTTACTCTACTGCACGGGCACCTTGCTGAAATATGCCAGACAACATCACCATTACAAGGCAGGGTTACTCTAATGCACAGGCACCTTGCTGAAATATGCCAGACAACATCACCATTACAAGGCAGGGTTACTCTACTGCACGGGCACCTTGCTGAAATATGCCAGACAACATCACCATTACAAGACAGGGTTACTCTACTGCATGGGCACCTTGCTGAAATATGCCACACAATATCACCATTACAAAGCAGGGTTACTCTAATGCACGGGCACCTTGCTGAAATATGCCAGACAGCATCACCATTACAAGGCAGGGTTACTCTACTGCACGGGCACCTTGCTGAAATATGCCAGACAACATCACCATTACAAGGCAGGGTTACTCTACTGCACGGGCAGCTTGTTGAAATATGCCCGACAACATCACCATTACAAGGCAGGGTTACTCTACTGCACGAGCACCTTGCTGAAATATGCCAGACAACATCACCATTACAAGGCAGAGTTACTCTACTGCACGGGCACCTTGCTGAAATATGCCAGACAACATCACCATTACAAGGCAGGGTTACTCTAATGCACGGGCACCTTGCTGAAATATGCCAGACAACATCACCATTACAAGGCAGGGTTACTCTACTGCACGGGCACCTTGCTGAAATATGCCAGACAACATCACCATTACAAGGCAGGGTTACTCTAATGCACGGGCACCTTGCTGAAATATGCCAGACAACATCACCATTACAAGGCAGGGTTACTCTACTGCACGGGCACCTTGCTGAAATATGCCAGACAACATCACCATTACAAGGCAGGGTTACTCTAATGCACGGGCACCTTGTTGAAATATGCCACACAACATCACCATTACAAGGCAGGGTTACGCTACTGCACGGGCACCTTGCTGAAATATGCCAGACAACATCACCATTACAAGGCAGGGTTACTCTACTGCACGGGCACCTTGTTGAAATATGCCAGACAACATCACCATTACAAGGCAGGGTTACTCTACTGCACGGGCACCTTGTTGAAATATGCCACACAACATCACCATTACAAGGCAGGGTTACTCTACTGCACGGGCACCTTTCTGAAATATGCCAGACAACATCACCATTACAAGGCAGGGTTACTCTACTGCACGGGCACCTTGTTGAAATATGCCAGACAACATCACCATTACAAGGCAGGGTTACTCTACTGCACGGGCACCTTGTTGAAATGTGCCAGACAACATCACCATTATAAGGCAGGGTTTTTCTACTGCACGGGCACCTTGCTGAAATATACCAGACAACATCAGCATTACAAGGCAGGGATACTCTACTGCACGGGCACCTTGTTGAAATATGCCGACAACATCAACATTACAAGGCAGGGTTACTCTACTGCACCGGCACCTTGCTAAAAAGACGCCAGACAACATCACCATTACAAGGCAGGGTTACTCTACTGCACGGGCACTTTGCTGAAATATGCTGGACAACATCAACATTACAAGGCAGGGTTACTCTACTGCACGGGCACCTTGCTGAAATATGCTGGACAACATCACCATTACATAGAAGGGTTACTCCACTGTATAGACACCTTGTTGACATGTGCCAGACAATATCACCATTACAAGGCAGGGTTACTCCACTGTATGGACACCTTGTTGACATGTGCCAGACAATATCACCATTACAGGGCAGGGTTACTCCACTGTATGGACACCTTGTTGAAATATGCCCGACAACATCGCCATTACAAGGCAGGGTTACTCTACTGCACGGGCACCTTGCTGAAATATGCCAGACAACATCACCATTACAAGGCAGGTTTACTCTACTGCATGGGCACCTTGCTGAAATATGCCAGACAACATCACCATTACAAGTCAGGATCACTCTATTGCCCAGGTGCCTTGCTGAAATATGCCAGACGACATCACCATTACAAGGCAGGGTTACTCTACTGCACGGGCACCTTGCTGAAATATGCCAGACAACATCACCATTACAAGGCAGGGTTACTCTACTGCACGGGCACCTTGCTGAAATATGCCAGACAACATCACCTTTACAAGGCAGGGTTACTCTACTGCTTGGGCACCTTGCTGAAATATGCCAGACAACATCACCATTACAGGGCAGGGTTACTCCACTTTATAGACACCTTGTTGAAATGTGCCAGACAATATCACCATTACAGGGCAGGGTTACTCCACTGTATGAACACATTGTTGAAATATGCCAGACAGCATCACCATTACAAGGCAGGGTTATTTTACTGCATAGGCGCCTTGCTGAAATATACCTGACAACATCACCATTTGAAGGCAGAATTACTCTACTGCACGGGCACTTTGCTGAAATATGCCAGACAACATCACCATTATAAGGCAGGGTTTTTCTACTGCACGGGCACCTTGCTGAAATATGCCGGACAACATCAGCATTACAAGGCAGGGTTACTCTACTGCACAGGCACCTTGCTAAAAAGATGCCAGACAACATCACCATTACAAGGCAGAGTTACTCTACTGCACGGGCACCTTGCTGAAATATGCTGGACAACATCAACATTACAAGGCAGGGTTACTCTACTGCACGGGCACCTTGCTGAAATATGCTGGACAACATCACCATTACATAGCAGGGTTACTCCACTGTATAGACACCTTGTTGACATGTACCAGACAATATCACCATTACAAGGCAGGGTTACTCCACTGTATGGACACCTTGTTGACATGTGCCAGACAATATCACCATTACAGGGCAGGGTTACTCCACTGTATGGACACCTTGTTGAAATATGCCCGACAACATCGTCATTACAAGGCAGGGTTACTCTACTGCACGGGAACCTTGCTGAAATATGCCAGACAACATCACCATTACAAGGCAGGTTTACTCTACTGCATGGGCACCTTGCTGAAATATGCCAGACAACATCACCATTACAAGTCAGGATCACTCTATTGCCCAGGCGCCTTGCTGAAATATGCCAGACAACATCACCATTACAAGGCAGGGTTACTCTACTGCACGGGCACCTTGCTAAAATATGCCAGACAACATCACCATTACAGGGCAGGGTTACTCCACTGTATGAACACATTGTTGAAATATGCCAGACAGCATCACCATTACAAGGCAGGGTTATTTTGCTGCATAGGCGCCTTGCTGAAATATACCTGACAACATCACCATTTGAAGGCAGAATTACTCTACTGCACGGGCACTTTGCTGAAATATGCCAGACAACATCACCATTATAAGGCAGGGTTTTTCTACTGCACGGGCACCTTGCTGAAATATGCCGGACAACATCAGCATTACAAGGCAGGGTTACTCTACTGCACAGGGACCTTGCTAAAAAGATGCCAGACAACATCACCATTACAAGGCAGGGTTACTCTACTGCACGGGCACCTTGCTGAAATATGCTGGACAACATCAACATTACAAGGCAGGGTTACTCTACTGCACGGGCACCTTGCTGAAATATGCTGGACAACATCACCATTACATAGCAGGGTTGCTCCACTGTATAGACACCTTGTTGACATGTGCCAGACAATATCACCATTACGGGGCAGGGCTACTCCACTGTATGGACACCTTGTTGACATGTGCCAGACAATATCACTATTACAAGGCAGGGTTACTCTACTGCACGGGCACCTTGCTCAAATATGCCAGACAACATCACCATTACAAGGCAGGGTTACTCTACTGCACGGGCACCTTGCTGAAATATGCCAGACATCACCATTACAAGTCAGGGTTGCCCTTCTGTATGCAAAGGATGGTGAAAGGTTTAACAAGGGCAGGTCCGCATAACTGCATAATAGTAGAATTTGAAGGATGCTGCAGTGATTCCAGAGTAGGACACCAGGGTATCACGCGCAGAGGACACTGGGAGTAGGGTGATGGCAGAAAATCAGTGATTGCTTTATCAGGTCCAAAGATGCATGCAATCAGGGTTGGCTCTACCAACGTAGGATGCTCACAGCGGAAGGATATCCGACCCCGGGCAGAGTGCAGTGAGGATGGGCAGCAACCACCAAATCGCAGTGCAGGTAGAACCAGGCAGAGTGCAGTGTGCAAGGCTTATCCAGAAGTGTCGGTGTATCACACTATGGTTTGCCAGGTCACTGGGCAGGTCGTGGTGCATTGAGAAAGTGTTAAAAGGATAAACGTGCCCTAAACCTGTGTTCCCCAAACCAGGGAGAGTGCAGTAAGTTAGATTAGAGTGCAAACAGGAAGATTTATAAATACCCGGTCAAACTGCAGAGGACGAGTTATAAGAACTCAAACAGTGCGCAGGAAAGAACAATGTTAACTGTCCCTTTAGATAAATAGATACAGGCAACCAGTCAGAGTGCAGGGAGGAAGAATTATAAATACCGGGCAGACTGAAGAGAGAAGAATGCATTCATACTTGGATGGAGAGCATGGAGAATGGGTAAATATCCAGTCAAAGTGCAGAGAGTGTGAGTTATAAATACCCAGCAAGTGCAGAAAGGAATAGTTTATAAATGCCCCACCAGAGTGAAAAGAGGAAGCTATATAGATCTGAATTATGTTGCAAGAAGGCAGAGTTGCACAGACCCAATCACAGTGCGGTTTTCTTCGAGTGCACCTAGTAAGAGATAGAAATACCCTGTCCAAGTGCAGAGAGGGCGTGGCAGGCACACCTCATCAGAGTGCAGAGAAGAAGAGCTATACATTCTCTCTCAGAGTGCAGCCTGGCACTCGGGCAGAGCGCAGGGAGGAAGAGTAATATTACATCCTCTCTCAGAGTGCAGCCTGGCACTCAGGCAGAGCACAAGGAGGATGAGTAATACATTCTCTCTCAGAGTGCAGCCTGGCACTCAGGTAGAGCGCAGAGAAGAATAGTAATGCACTCAGGCAGAGCGCAGGGAGGAAGAGTAATATTACATCCTCTCTCAGAGTGCAGCCTGGCACTCAGGCAGAGCGCAGAGAAGAATAGTAATGCACTCAGGCAGTGCGCAGGGAGAAAGAGTAATATTACATCCTCTCTCAGAGTGCAGCCTGGCACTCAGGCAGTGCGCAGGGAGGATGAGTAATATTACATCCTCTCTCAGAGTGCAGCCTGGCACTCAGGCAGAGCGCAGAGAAGAATAGTAATGCACTCAGGCAGTGCGCAGGGAGAAAGAGTAATATTACATCCTCTCTCAGAGTGCAGCCTGGCACTCAGGCAGTGCGCAGGGAGGATGAGTAATATTACATCCTCTCTCAGAGTGCAGCCTGGCACTCAGGCAGAGCGCAGAGAAGAATAGTAATGCACTCAGGCAGTGCGCAGGGAGGAAGAGTAATATTACATTCTCTCTCAGAGTGCAGTCTGGCACTCAGGTAGAGCGCAGGGAAGAAGAGTAATATTACATCCTCTCTCAGAGTGCAGCCTGGCACTCAGGCAGTGCGCAGGGAAGAAGAGTAATATTACATCCTCTCTCAGAGTGCAGCCTGGCACTCAGGCAGTGCGCAGGGAGGAAGAGTAATATTACATCCTCTCTCAGAGTGCAGCCTGGCACTCAGGCAGAGCGCAAGGAGGATGAGTAATACATTCTCTCTCAGAGTGCAGTCTGGCACTCAGGTAGAGCGCAGGGAAGAAGAGTAATATTACATCCTCTCTCAGAGTGCAGCCTGGCACTCAGGCAGTGCGCAGGGAGGATGAGTAATATTACATCCTCTCTCAGAGTGCAACCTGGCACTCAGGCAGAGCGCAAGGATGATGAATAATACATTCTCTCTCAGAGTGCAGTCTGGCACTCAGGTAGAGCGCAGAGAAGAATAGTAATGCACTCAGGCAGAGCGCAGGGAAGAAGAGTAATATTACATCCTCTCTCAGAGTGCAGCCTGGCACTCAGGCAGAGCGCAGAGAAGAATAGTAATGCACTCAGGCAGAGCGCAGGGAAAAAGAGTAATATTACATCCTCTATCAGAGTGCAGTCTGGCACTCAGGCAGAGCGCAGGGAGGAAGAGTAATATTACATCCTCTCTCAGAGTGCAGCCTGGTACTCAGGCAGAGCTCTGGGAGGAAGCGGAATACATCCTCTCTCAGAGTGCAGCCTGGCACTCAGGCAGAGCGCAGAGAAGAATAGTAATGCACTCAGGCAGTGCGCAGGGAAGAAGAGTAATATTACATCCTCTCTCAGAGTGCAGCCTGGCACTCAGGCAGAGCGCAGGGAGGAAGAGTAATACATTCTCTCTCAGAGTGCAGCCTGGCACTCAGACAGAGCACAGAGAAGAATAGTAATGCACTCAGGCAGTGCGCAGGGAGGATGAGTAATATTACATCCTCTCTCAGAGTGCAGCCTGGCACTCAGGCAGAGTGCAAGGAGGATGAGTAATACATTCTCTCTCAGAGTGCAGTCTGGCACTCAGGTAGAGCGCAGGGAAGAAGAGTAATATTACATCCTCTCTCAGAGTGCAGCCTGGCACTCAGGCAGTGCGCAGGGAGGATGAGTAATATTACATCCTCTCTCAGAGTGCAACCTGGCACTCAGGCAGAGCGCAAGGATGATGAATAATACATTCTCTCTCAGAGTGCAGTCTGGCACTCAGGTAGAGCGCAGAGAAGAATAGTAATGCACTCAGGCAGAGCGCAGGGAAGAAGAGTAATATTACATCCTCTCTCAGAGTGCAGCCTGGCACTCAGGCAGAGCGCAGAGAAGAATAGTAATGCACTCAGGCAGAGCGCAGGGAAAAAGAGTAATATTACATCCTCTATCAGAGTGCAGCCTGGCACTCAGGCAGAGCGCAGGGAGGAAGAGTAATATTACATCCTCTCTCAGCGTGCAGCCTGGTACTCAGGCAGAGCGCAGGGAGGAAGAGTAATACATCCTCTCTCAGCGTGCAGTCTGGCAATCGGGCAGTGCGCAGGGAGGAAGAGTAATATTACATCCTCTCTCAGAGTGCAGTCTGGCACTCAGGCAGAGCGCAGGGAGGAAGAGTAATACATCCTCTCTCAGAGTGCAGTCTGCCACTCAAGCCGAGCGCAGGGAGGAAGAGTAATACACCCTCTATGAGAGTGCAGTCTGGCACTCAGGCAGAGCGCAGGGAGGAAGAGTAATACATCCTCTCTCAGAGTGCAGCCTGGTACTCAGGCAGAGCTCTGGGAGGAAGCGGAATACATCCTCTCTCAGAGTGCAGCCTGGCACTCAGGCAGAGCGCAGGGAGGAAGAGTAATACATGCTCTCTCAGAGTGCAGCCTGGCACTCAGGCAGAGCACAGGGAGGAAAAGTAATACATCCTCTCTCAGAGTGCAGCCTGGCACTCAGACAGAGCACAGAGAAGAATAGTAATGCACTCAGGCAGTGCGCAGGGAGGAAGAGTAATATTACATTCTCTCTCAGAGTGCAGCCTGGCACTCAGGCAGAGCGCAGGGAGGAAGAGTAATACATTCTCTCTCAGAGTGCAGCCTGGCACTCAGGCAGAGCGCAGGGAGGAAGAGTAATATTACATCCTCTCTCGGAGTGCAGCCTGGCACTCAGGCAGAGCGCAGAGAAGAATAGTAATGCACTCAGGCAGTGCGCAGGGAGGAAGAGTAATATTACATCCTCTCTCAGAGTGCAGCCTGGCACTCAGGCAGAGCGCAAGGAGGATGAGTAATACATTCTCTCTCAGAGTGCAGTCTGGCACTCAGGTAGAGCGCAGGGAAGAAGAGTAATATTACATCCTCTCTCAGAGTGCAGCCTGGCACTCAGGCAGAGTGCAAGGAGGATGAGTAATACATTCTCTCTCAGAGTGCAGTCTGGCACTCAGGTAGAGCGCAGGGAAGAAGAGTAATATTACATCCTCTCTCAGAGTGCAGCCTGGCACTCAGGCAGTGCGCAGGGAGGATGAGTAATATTACATCCTCTCTCAGAGTGCAGCCTGGCACTCAGGCAGAGCGCAAGGAGGATGAGTAATACATTCTCTCTCAGAGTGCAGTCTGGCACTCAGGCAGAGCGCAGGGAGGAAGAGTAATATTACATCCTCTCTCGGAGTGCAGCCTGGCACTCAGGCAGAGCGCAGAGAAGAATAGTAATGCACTCAGGCAGAGCGCAGGGAAAAAGAGTAATATTACATCCTCTATCAGAGTGCAGCCTGGCACTCAGGCAGAGCGCAGGGAGGAAGAGTAATATTACATCCTCTCTCAGCGTGCAGCCTGGTACTTCGGCAGAGCTCTGGGAGGAAGCGTAATACATCCTCTCTCAGAGTACAGTCAGGCACTTATGCAGAGTGCAGGGAGGACGTGTAATACAGCCTCGCTCAGATTGCAGTCTGGCAATCAGCCAGAAAGCAGGGATGAAGAATAATTATACATCCTCTCTCAACATGCAGCCTGGCACTCAGGCAGAGCGCAGAGAAGAATAGTAATGCACTTGGGCAGTGCGCAGGGAAGAAGAGTAATATTACATCCTCTCTCAGAATGCAGTCTGACAACCAGGCAGAGCGCAGGAAGGAAGAGTAATACACCCTCTATGAGAGTGCAGTCTGGCACTCAGGCAGAGCGCAGGGAGGAAGAGTAATACATACTCTCTGAGAGTGCAGCCTGGTACTCAGGCAGAGCTCAGGGAGGAAGCATAATACATCCTCTCTCAGAGTGCTGCCTGGGACTATTTGCATCTGGGATTCAGCCCTGTTATTATTTTTTGAACTGCTGTGGGAATTCAACCCTGTTATTACTTACATCAGGATTAAATGACTGGGAACCAGAGTGCGCGCCTGACCTTCTTTTTCTACTTAATGTTACAGGAGACCGGGCTCCAGAGGCAGCAGCACCGGGGCTATTATGCCCCCACTTTGGAGAGCCATATTCATGGTTTTCCCCCCTCCCCCAATTGTGGGTAAGATTTGTGTTTGGAGGGGAGTTGGTTCCTGGTCTCCTGAATGAAACACTTGTGCCATCACTACAATAACCAGAATCCTTTGAGACTGAAATTGAATGAAATTGAAAAAAGTAATTAGCAACACCTGAAAAGGAACACAGCTAACACAGCCTCCCTGATGAGAGTTTGAGACTTGAAAGTACTTGGAGGAGTACAACTAACTATTGTGCTTTGGAACTGTAGCAGTTGGGATTTAACCCTGGTAATTTTTGAACATTGTTGGGACTATTTGCATCTAGGATTCAGCACCGGCATTCAGGCAGAGCACAGTGAGGAAGAGTAGTGCATCGTCTCTCAGAGTGCCATCTGGAACTCAGGAAGAGTGCAGGGAGGAAGAGCTTTACACACCCCTCCAGAGTGCAGTCTGGCACTCAGACATCCTCTCTCAGAGTGCAGTCTGCGGGAGGAGGGGATTTACACAGCCGTTCAGAGTACATAGATATATAGTTACAAATACCCCGCAAGAGTGCAGGGAGGAATCCTTGGAAATATCCAGTCAAGGTGCGGAGGCACCTTGATAGGAATATTTAAAAATACTAAACCTTAGTGCAGGGATGAAGAGTTATGAATACCCCATTAGTGTGCAATGAGTTAAACTTCAAATATTCTGCCAGGGTGCGTAAATGTAGAGTTATATATACTGAGTCAGAGTGCAGAGAGGAAGAGTTATAAATTCCTATTAAGAGAGCAAGAAGGACGCGTTATAATATCCAACCTGAGTGCAGGGATGAAGAGTGTTACACGCCGTGGCAGAATGCCGGCAGGAACAGCTATATATACACCCTCCAGGGTGCAGCACGGAAAGGTTATAAATACCCTGTCATGGTGTAGAGAGGGAGAATATACCATGGGAGAGTTCAGAGAGTAAGAGTTATAAGCATCCAATCTGAGTGCAGGTATGAAAAGTGTTACACGCCGTGGCAGAGTGCTGGCAGGAACAGCTATATATACACCCTCCAGGGTGCAGCACGGAAAGATTATCGATACCCTGTCACGGTGTAGAGAGGGAGAATATACCATGGGAGAGTTCAGAGAGCAAGAGTTATAAGCATCCAATCCGAGTGCAGGGATGAAGAGTGGTACACGTCGTGGCAGAGTGCCGGCAGGAACAGCTATATATACACCCTCCAGGGTGCAGCACGGAAAGATTATAAATACCCTGTCATGGTGTAGTGAGGGAGAATATACCATGGGAGAGTTAAGAGAGCAAGAGTTATAAGCATCCAATCCGAGTGCAGGGATGAAGAGTGGTACACGTCGTGGCAGAGTGCCGGCAGGAACAGCTATATATACACCCTCCAGGGTGCAGCACGGAAAGATTATAAATACCCTGTCATGGTGTAGTGAGGGAGAATATACCATGGAAGAGTTAAGAGAGCAAGAGTTATAAGCATCCAATCTGAGTGCAGGGATGAAGAGTGTTACACGCCGTGGCAGAGTGCCGGCAGGAACAGCTATATATACACCCTCAAGGGTGCAGCACGGAAAGATTATAAATACCCTGTCATGGTGTAGAGAGGGAGAATATACCATGGGAGAGTTCAGAGAGCAAGAGTTATAATCATCCAATCTGAGTGCAGGGATGAAGAGTGTTGCACGCCGTGGCAGAGTGCCGGCACGAACAGCTATATATACACCCTCCAGGGTGCAGCATGGAAAGGTTATAAATACCCTGTCATGGTGTAGAGAGGGAGAATATACCATGGGAGAGTTCAGAGAGCAAGTGTTATAAGCATCCATTCTGAGTGCAGGGATGAAGAGCGTTACACGCCGTGGCAGAGTGCCGGCAGGAACAGCTATATATACACCCTCCAGGGTGCAGCACGGAAAGGTTATAAATACCCTGTCATGGTGTAGAGAGGGAGAATATACCATGGGAGAGTTCAGAGAGTAAGAGTTATAAGCATCGATTCTGAGTGCAGGGATGAAGAGCGTTACACGCCGTGGCAGAGTTATAACTACCCCATCAGAGTGGAAAGAGGACTAGCTTGAGATACATATTCAGAGTGCAGAGAGGAATGCAGGAGTTCAACGAGGTCAAACTGTCTGAGGCAAAGGCAGGAGTCGTAAGGAAGCCCCCTTAGTAGACTCGCAGACCTGGATAGTTATCCTGCACACTATTCCCATCTGCTATCCTGGAGACCATTCGTCTTGTTTCTTTTAAGACCACCCTCCCCTTCTCAGTTCTCTACCTGGGGTTTTCCTGGGGCTCCTGTCACTCGTTCATGGTCCCTGAACCCCACTCCTCCTTCTCAGCTTCCATGGATGAGGACCCACCCGCTGAGACAAACATAGAGTTGCTTTTGCTGGTTTTGGGGGTAGAAGGCAGAGTTCTAAACCAGAAATATAGGGGGGGTTCCTCTCATTATGGAGGCCAAAGCACTACTCATCATCTCCAGCTGCTTCAGGAGGACCTTCAGGAAATAAAGGGAATGCAAACATGGGGGCAGTGGGGCTTACCTTGTGTGAAGCTCAACAAACAGCAAGACAGCAGACCAGCAACAATGCGAATGTGGCACCATTGTCCCATGTTGCCTCTTCCTAAGCAGAGAGTCTGTGGAAGAAGAGGAAACGGGCAAATCACACCGTTGTCATGTCTCACTCTAAAACACATGAGTGCTTCCCACGCAGTATTAGGATACACTCCTATTTGACAGGTGCATGATGTACCATGGTGCACTGGTCCAAACCACGGATAACGAAGATTGGCCAGTTTCCCCGGCGGTGTGGCCAGAATTCAGAAGGGGGCGAAGACCCTCACCCCTGGTCCACTGACTTCTACCGGCTTCCTTCCAGATACGAACATATTGGGATAAGCCCAATCTCGCTATGCCTTCAACACATGAACTGGTAGATGAAGTGAGGGAAAGGCCACGGGACGGGCCGTCTTTTGACCTGCCCAAGACACGGTTATTACTATACAGAGGGAGAACGTGTCAATTATTTTTATTGTCTTCAGATATGTATCACAAGTCAAGAGAAAAACACAAAATTCCACCATACAGACAAAATACAAGTTTGCACCCCATGAAAAGAGTCCCGAAGAAGCACACTGGGCGCGAAACATGTGTTCACTCAGTCAATTGCATTGATAGGCACATGCATCATAACTCTGAGCTGAGGTTCGCCAGAAGATTCTCTGTGATTCGGGGTCCCAGCAATACGTGTCAAGATGTTACACACAACAACAACAAAAAACAGTTTTCACTTTTTGAACAAGCGCTGGCATAATTGCAACCCCCGCATTCTCCGTAATGCCTTCTGCACTTTTACTAAAGCTTGGAGAGGGTTTCATCTCATAATGTTGAGATGCAAAGATCACATTTCCTTTCGCTCCTCTTCCCCCACCCAGGAGTATACAGAGACTCATAATTGCTGGCTGCACTTTTTTTTTTTGCGCAATACCACTTTCGTGCAGACTCTATTCCAGCCCCAGACAAGTCCCCCCATCCCCCCTGACAGAATACCTGAAGAGCATGTTTTGAACCTCATCCAAAATCCCTGGGTTCCTGCACTCACCTGTGGTGCAAGGCGGGGCAGACCCACGGGCAGTGGAATGCATGAGTCACGGAACAGGAGAGTGAGTGCTGAAGGGGAAAGGACCAAGAAAGCACCACAATCATAGCCGAGAAGCCGGGGGTGGAAAGATACAGGACTCCTGGGCTGCAAAGAGCAACAACGGCACGCAGAACAAGCCTGGGCTCGCGAGGCCCGAACCTTCCCTGCGCAGAGGCGCCCATGGTCTCTCTACCATCCCAGGGACACAGACCAACCCCAGCTCTGTCAAAACAGGCTTAGTTATCCCACAGTCACCATTTGCCGCGCACGGCCCCGCTACGCCTGCACGCAGAGTTTCTACCACAGCGCACAGTGTGTCGGCAACGTGTTGGTCTGGGGATCTGATTATTGTACGCATCCTTTGGCCACCGGCCTTCTTCAGGACTGAAAGTGATGTCGGTGCTGTTTCCGGCATTGTCTACAGGCACGGCCATCAGATCTGCTATAGAAGACACATCTTATGGGCACATGGCTGGGGTGCCAGATGCCAGAGGAGCTCAAGAGCAGCGAGCCTGTCTATGGCAGAGGTGTCCCACAGGGGCAGCACGACAAAGTGCTGTTTTAGACGGGGCATATGCAACAGGTGTAGTCACAATGCACCAACATCACGCAAAGCACGATGCAGGTGCACCCAGGAAGCAGAGGCACACACGTATATTTGGAGTCTCTTTTCACTCACAGTGGCCATGTGATACAACCTGTGCCCTCCCTGCCCTGGCAGCTAAAAAAGGAGCTGAGAGTAAAGGGGGCAGTGCCGGCCCCTGGTCTGCCAGCGCCCTGTGGGAGATGTGTGTGCCCCTTCCCCCACACAAATCTAGAACAGCAGAGGGCTCAGTTCTGTGATGCTAGAAGAAGTATCAGCCCACCCACACCCAACTTAGGGTGTGGGTGGGGATCAACACACCGCAGGGGCTGCTGGACAAGAGACGGACTCACAGCAGCCCCCGCTTTACATGCGTCCCCCAGGCACCTGCCACCGGAGGTCAGGCCCCCAGGAGACGCCTCTTCTGCCTCCACTGGGGAGGAATAATGGAGGATGACCAACCCGGAAGGTGGCAGCCAGAGGGGACAGCCCGCTATGTAAAGTGTCCCTCTTCTGCCCCCTGCGGGGGCCAGAACGCCAGTTAGCGGGGAGGTCCCCGTTGGGCACCCTCCCCTCCTGTGGCCAGAGTGTTGTAATCACATCATGAAATAACAACAGACGACTTTTTTTATTTTTTTTTTTTATTTATTTATTTATTTATTTGTTTTGGTAGCAAAAATAAATTTGCACCTTTACAAATTATACAAAACACATATAACACATATAAAATCTTACAATACAACAGTAGCACACAGATGTTTATACAACCAAGCAATACTAAAATCTATATCTCTTTAAAATATTAAAACATTACCTAAAACATTAACAAGCGTCCTCAAAGTCACCAACTCATAGGGTCACAAAATCACGGTAACATCGCTGCATCGCCGAGACACCACCTCGCAGAGTCGAAATGACACAAAAGCACAAAATCGCAGGAAAGATCAGTGATACTAAATAATAAAACTAACCCATCTTAGACTAACCAAACCTGGTAGAGGTACTAGAGCATCACAAACCGCCACCAATGATGGCAAAACCCACTATTCATCGAGTATGCAAACTCTCACAGATGTAAAAGTTTACCCACTCCAGAACGTCCTATTGAGTGGCGTCAGATGTTCTTCAATTATTACAACGAGTCGAACGGTTGCTAATATAATGGAGTTGGAGTTTCCCTGCATACATCTCAACCATACTAGGTGACGTTCAAACAGGGAAAACGACGAAAGGTAGTCAGCCAAGCAGCGTTTTCGGTGCTTGGAAAAAAAGCTACAGAACATGAAAAGGTGAGGCAGGGTTTCAGGCTCAGATGTACTTAAACAAAATCTGCAACCCTCCCATTTTGTCAATGTCCTATAGCATTTCCAATTTCTGATGCGAGCACCCGTCTGGATAAGATCCATACGGAACCGCATGTAATGCCGTCTTGCTCCTTTGTCTGGAAAGGCTAGAATGTATGGCAGGCGTGGAGCGACTGCATGTCTAAAAGAGGCATATGTAGTAAAGGACGAGTAGCGTCCAATACGATCACAATTTTGGGCCCAGGAATTTTTAAAAAAACGCCTTTTGACTTTAACAGGATTATTTACCAGGTCATTCTGCGTCATATTCAAGGAGATTAGGACCGCTTGTATCTTCTCTTTCACACATGTGATCGAACTAGGACACTTTCCAGCTATCATTTCCTGGAAGTCCTCATAGAGTGAGTTAGGCGGAGGGGAAATCATTTTGGAGAAGGTAGCAACCATCCGCCAAGTTAGTCTGTCTTCTAGTGGGTATAAACCTAGTTCATGAGTGATAAGAGCATTTGGTAAGAAACCGGGAAGCCCCAAGATGTTCTTCCAAAGTTTACCCTGTAGAATATTTAAAAGGGGCCCCAAATTCAACAGGCAGGTGTCTAATGCATAGAGAAGAATGGGCTCTATCTTCATAGTGTAATATTGTATCAAAGGCAAAAGAGAGTAGCGACAATATTTGTTGAAGATGATTCTCATTTGGGCCAAGAGGGGATTAAACTTTGCCATCAATACGGCACGCCACTTGTTGATTGATATTCCATTCGATATATGGTAGCCCAAATACTTAATCTCATCTTTTCTCAAGATCACCTGATCATTTATGGTAAAGTTAACTCTTGGAAGCTTTTTTTTGGCAGAGAAGACCAGTATATGCGATTTACTTGGATTAATAATCATATTGTTAAGCTTACAATAGTCTCCAAAAAGGTTTAATTTGTTTTGGAGTCCAAACGGCACTCTGTCAAATAATATGATGTCATCAGCAAAAGCTAGCCAATGAAGCCGCATGGATCCCAGTGTAACCGGAAAAGAGTTAGATCCCTGCCAAATCGCCTCTACGTCAGCGAGATAAAGGTTAAACAGGACTGCTGCCAAATTGCAGCCCTGCTTTACTCCAATAAATGTCGGTATGTTATCAGACAGGAGCCCTTCCGCATTAATGCGGACTCGATAAGAAGTCCTCTGGTGTAGAGCAGCGATTAGAGCTACAAGTGGCGGAGGAACGCCATACGCCAACATCTTCTGCCAAAGCCGAGTACGTAGGACATTATCGAAAGCAGCCGAGAGATCGAGGGCAGCCATGTAAATAGTTCCTTTTTTTTCGATATGAACGTTCCGCAGCAAATGGGCTAAGATTGTGGCATTTAGTTGGGTGCCCATTGCTCTGCGGAAACCGACCTGTGCTTTGGAAAGAATTTTTAGCTCATGGATACAGCGTTCCAATTCCACTAAAAGCAGACGTGCGAAAATTTTCGCGGCAGTATCTATCAGGGCAATGGGCCTGAAATTTGAGGGATTGTTTAGCATACCCTTTTTGTGTATAGGGATAATTATGGCGGTCAACCATGATTCCGGGATCTTACCAGTTAAATAAATCGACTGGTAACAAGGAAGAAAGTATCGAGCCCAAAAATGGGGGTCGTCTTTTATGACGCAAGGCGGAAGCCCGTCGGGTCCAGCCGCTTTAGAGGGCTTCAATTGGGAAATTGCCCATATGATGTCTTTGACGACCCAGGGACAAGTTCGCGGTATTGGCAAACACATAACTGAGCTCTCAAGAGTGTCATGGGTTGAGGGGAGAGCATATTTTTGAGAGAAATACTTTTCCCATTCTGGGCCCGAGATGATCGCCACAGATCGAGTCTCCAGCTTACCATAGGGGATTCTTAGTATTGCCCATATCTCTCGGGTTTTTTTTTTACAGAGCAAGCTAATCATGTGTTGGTTTGCGAGTGTGTAAGCGGTCTGGGAAAGAGACTTGATGTGGTGCTTATAGCACCCAATGATATAGTTTTTTTCACGATGATAGCCAAAAGGGCAAAGGGTCTTTTTTCTTAAAGTCGCCAAGTCTCGATTTTTTTGCTTTCTCAGTGTAGCTATCTGGTTCGAAAGTGTGTTAGTAGCGGATGGACTGCCTTTAGCTGAGGCATCCTTCGCTAGAGCACGAAGGTGAGACTGGATCATGTTGATGTTTCTTTTGTTGATTGTTTCAATATACCCCTTCGACATGAGAATATCATGGTTAGGTATCAGATCTCTGTTCACCAGAAACACCAATTTCCTGCATACGGACGGATTCCAGTTGACCGAAATAGTGTTTCGATCAGGAACCACCAAGGAAGCTGAAGGTAAAGAACTAAAAACCTCATGCCTCATGTGAAGTGTGGAACACAACATATGGTGGTCGCTCAGACCTAAGTGTAGAATTGAGACAGGTTCGAGCATTCCCGAACACACTTTAGATGCAAGGATGTAGTCAATCAAGGATGAGAGGTTGCCTCGTGACCATGAGATATGGGAAGAGTTAGATGCAAATTGGATTGGGTAAATACCCCATTTTTCAAAGAATCCTAACAAGAGGGACCCTCTATGGACAGCAAGTTGGGCATAGGAAGAAAGAGAGGCAAAGGAGCCTGCTAACTGAAAGTACAGAAGATATGAGTTTAAATCCCCTCCAATCACAATTTCGTGACAGGGACACGAGACTGAAGCATGCCCCAACATCCTTTCCAGGTCATCGACCAGCATGGAATACGAGACCGCCTTGGGATTCCAGTACAATGATAATAAAAGCAAGGGGGCAGCCTCGGAAGAATCAAATGACAGCTCCACTAAGACACAAGAATTCGAAGAATCAAGAATAGCGGCCACAGCTTTTAGACCATTTTTGATGAGGATGGCAGTACCGCCAGAAGGACGGCCTGTAGAAATACGACTGGCTGGAGCTGCAAAAGTGGCATATCCATCGAGAAAAAACTCGGATAGACACATGGTTTCCTGCAAGAATAAGATATCAGGTTGCTGGGAAGCGGCAACTAGCTTATGCCATGCGACCAAATTGGAGAGGCCACAACAATTCCAAGATGCCATAGACAAGCTCGATTGTTATGAGCGTAAGGAGGGCCCTTTGGGGGCTGCAGCTGTTTTTATCAAGGGTTCTAACCACGCTAGCCCACTCAATGCTTGGGTTAGCGATGCTAGCTGGAGGGCTAATTGCGTAACCTGAGAGTCGGGTGAATCGGAGGTTTGCCCGACAGGACAAACTGGCAAGGGAGGAGCTATCCAGTCAAGATAAGCCCATGCACTCTCCATGTCCGAAAATAGACATGGAGTCAGACCGATAGACTGGAAGTCCTCAGCAAAGTCCAACAGCATTTTAGTAATAATATGCGATTGGACTCTGGACAAAGCTCTATGATTGTTGTGGGTTGCCAGCTTGACCCAATCTAGGTCTTTAGATGAAAGATTCCTAAGGGCGGGAATTTGGAAGAATGAATTCATCAAAAAGGACCTATTTATGCGAGCAGGGCCGTTTATATCAGGGTTGCTCATCCAGCCAATGATTAGTTTCATGTCCTTTGGAGTATTCGAGAAGGTTAAGACAGATGGTAGCGAGGAACCGACCACTCGAGGCGGGAGAGGCTTATCCTCCACGAGGGGAGACACTGATACCTCATGGACTTCCAAAGGAGATGGAGAACAACCGCGATCTGCTTTAGCCACATATAGGGGGGTTGTGGGCATGATGACAGCATCCGTCCCTATTGAGACGCGATTCAGCAGGGGGGGGCACGTTGTTTGGATTAGGGGGAAGTATAATAGCAGCCTCAGCTGGCATTAGCGTGCTCACATTTTGGGGGAGTGAGGGCATAGTGACAGCATCCGTCCCTATCGAAATAAGCTTCAGCTGGGGGGGCGCATTGTTTGGATTAGGGGGAAGTGTTTTAGCAGCCTCAGCTGGCATTAGCGTGCTCACCTTTCTGGGATGATAAGAAGGGAAAAAGGACGGTAACTGTGATTGGATCATGGCCGTGGGATGGCCATGAGGGGCACAAGCAGCGAATTGTGTGTTCCCAGGATTCGTAGCTGCAACCTGAAGATGTTTTCTACTTTCTTCATCGAGGTCACAGAGGGTTGAGCTAATGTCATCATGACTGGCCCCCAAGCCCAAGGATACCATGGGTTCGGGGTTCGTCATGGCACATGTCTGAGGTAATGAGAGAAGGTTAGCTTTCTTTAGACCAGCCTTGGTTTGCTTTAAGCGTTTTTGAGCTCTTAGGAAGGACTTTCTCGCTTTGCGCGAGACAAAGTGTCTACCTTCATGCACCACAGGTCCTTCCTCCAAGTCCGAGCCCAAATCTACTGCCATCGAAGCAGGATTGGGTTGGGCCTCAATAATGTTTGTCAGGGCGGTGGGACTATCCAAGGAAATGGCAAGACCTTGAGTGTCGTTGGAGCCCTCTCTTGAGGGAACCGCTGAGGTAAGAGGCTGTTTGATGTCAACTAACCTATAGAGGAGTTGTTCGACCTGTAGCAGACGTTCGTTCTGAAGTTTTAGCATGTCTACCATGTCAGAGGCTTCCGGGATGGCATGAGACGTCGATAGGGGATGGGCCCCAGACACTGCCTGCGAGTATGACATCTGTGGGGCAACTAGGGAGCCGATTACCGGCTCAGTCTGGGAGCCTTGAGTGTAAGTCATAGAGGGGGAGTGGAACTGGGGGGCTCTCTGAGGAGCATTCTCCATAAGTTTTTCAAAGTGAGTCATATAGAAGGCTCTAGAGTGTTCCTCAGCCAAAATGAATCCTTCGAGTCTGGCCATCTTGTCTCTCATGAGGGAAAAAGAGGCTTGCAACTCCCTTAAGGTGCAATGGGTCAACTCATGGCCCTTATCCAATAAGTTGAGAATGCGTGAAATAACTGGAAAATTAAAGGGATCACCTAACTGCGAATGTGCACTATAGTCCTCTGGGGTGGAGGCCGATCTAGCCTCGCCCTTAGGATCAGTGGCGTCAGCCTCCTCAGTCGCCAGGGCGGGTAAAACCGCACCACCTACGAACGAAGACTCTGCTGCCGACACTGTACAAAAAGATGTATTATCATTTAGGGTAACAACTCCGCCATCCAAACCCCTATATAAAGAGGTCAGAGGCGCCATCCCGTGGTCACCATTTATTTCGCAGTTAAATGCTGGGGGGATGTGAAAGTGTACCTGTTCACGATGAGGAAAGGCAGATGATGCAGGAGACGAGGGCCCCAAGGAGAGCCGCACTCTTTTGCTTAGTTCGCTAACAATGATGGGAGCCAAGATGGACGTGTCTGTAAGGCAGGAAAGGCCTCTAAGGCCTTGTGGAGAGGGGCATTCAACATCAAGCACATGATTGAACACCTCGCCCACATCGCCAACATAATCGTTGGCATCATGGACAGAGAAAGATGTAGTGGCTGATGCTGACGATGTAGCTTGCAGAGGAAGGGCGTTGGCAACAGACGACTTTGTAAGGTTATTTTTATAACGGATAAAATAGCGAACACTTCCTCCCAATTAGAAATATTATTCTCAGCCTGATATTTTTCTGCCTCTTCTTGTCTTCTTGGGGGATAAGAGTTAAATTAGGGCCGGCGTCTTCTACTGACAGCAGGCAAATCTGCCAAAATGCTCCCTTGACCAGACACGCTCTTTCATTTGCAGGGGGATCTGCCAGACTAATGAGGACCTGCCAGAAAGCAAGGGGGAGATGGTAACTGCAGGCTGATCCGGCCTTCCAGATGTCAGGGGCAAGTTAGGTGCGACCACCAACACACTGCTGCTCTGGTTCAGAGTGGCAGGAGCAGGTGACCCATCGATGGCCAAGCTTGGTGGGGTCCAACTGAACCCTCCCAAACACTCCTTGCCACCTCAGAAGTGGCTGCCTTTGCAGGCATACATCCACCTCCCTTGATCATCAACTACATTTCCTCCAAAGCCAAGCTACACCTTTCAGTGGCCAGCGTATTACCGCCTGGGGGCACCACGGCAACGCCACCAAGCGGAACTTGCACCGGTGCGGGTGCCGGTGCCACGGGCAGCACACCTGTACCTTCTGCTGTGCCCGTCTCTGTGGCGGGCTGTGATGCTATTTTAACCACCACAGGTTGTGCGGGCTCAACCCCCACCAGTGGTGCCACCGGCACCTGACCATACCCAAGTGCTTTCTTACCCTTAGGCTGGCGCTTCCTTTTGGCGGGTAAAGGCTTTGGGGGAATCTTGCTTGGAGTTTGGATGTCCACCAAAGCGGGTGGACAAATCTGCGCCTCGACAACCACAGGCTGGGTGGGCGGGAGCTGCTCACCCCGCAATAGCTTATTCTACAGATGTTTTAATTTAAATTCAATGTTTTTCAAGATGATGTGGCGATGCACTGCGTTTCGGCCTATCATGACAGGATAAACCCCATCCTTAAGTACGTTTTCACAATGTTTTTGGAAGGCCTTCGTCAGGACAGATGGTGATTACTTTCACGAAGCTTTTGTCTTCTAACCCTTTATTAGAAGAACTTTTGTTTAGTAAACAGGAACAGGAAACAGGATTCTGATTTTGGTCTCACTTAATGGAGCCCCAGTTTTGAACTCATAACTAAGACACAGTGCCACAGGTCACAGTTGTCTTCTTCACTGGTTTATATCCGTTACGGAATTGTTTTTTGTATCTGATGTTTGCAGGTCCTTTCTCCTGCTACCACTCGCAGTCCATGGACCGCCACACACCAGATGTAAACAAGTCCTTCCAAAAACATGAGGAAAACCTACTCAAGGATGGGGTTTTAGCATAGGTGGAGTTTTGGAAAGCGGGACTCCCTCACTCCTGCGCACTTCTTTTTTGGTTGTTTACTGTGTCAGGCCTGCAGCCTAAGTCCTGGTTTGTCAGGGAACCAACTCCGGGGTTCCCGATTATTTAGAAGATTTGTGGGGTTGACAAACTGTGGACCTGTAGGGCGCTGGTAGGATAAGGTGGTCCGGTGGTTGCTGTTAGGCGGGTTACTTAGATATATGGAGGAGTCAGGTTTCTGTCATTATTAAGGTTGTTTATTCCTTGGTTAGTAAGCACCAATGAAAAACATCATTGTAGGCATAAATGACAGTTTTGACATGTTGATTCGTTACACAGCGACGTGCGTTTCGACCTAAGTCTTTTTCAAGGCCAATTGAGTTAGGGGGTGAGCTTCAAGGTGCTGTAGGTTGGTCCTCCCATGTATGGGCGCCAGGAGGCTGGATAGCCGTTCTTCGGCCGGGTCCGGCGGTTTGGTGCTGTGTAAGCATTCTCTGGTTGTCCGTGCGTACTTAAGGATGGGGTTCATCCTGTCATGATTGGCCGAAACGCAGTGCATCTTGAAAAACATCACATCTAAATGAAAACATCTGTAAGAGTAATGGACATTGAGTACTTCAAAGAGATGTAGAATAGCAATGAAGAGGCAGGGGTACAAGAAGATAACTACATGCATATTGTGTTTTGTGTAAGAATAGATCTACTATGTACCAAATGGGAAGAGACTTTTGATGTTGAAAGTCTTGTTTGAATAAGAAAGTCTGCTGGTTGAGTGCCCGACTGTTCCCAGAGCTGTTCAATTGCTCTCCAAAAAGGTGTTTAACCCTCGAGACCTACCTTTGAAAACAAATCTTTATATATGGCTGAAAAACCTACAACCAGATAGTATGATAGAAAAGCTAATCTATGTCATGTATACTAACCCATGAAGAACGTGTGTAATGATCATGTTGTTAACTATGTTTTTAGATATTAGATTTTGTAATGAGGGAACGATTTTGTGAAACAAATTGTTTTATAGTTTTCTGTGTATAACTAAAAAGTCTTAAGGTCTGTGGATACCTTATGACACATGTCATCTGTTTGTTACCGATTGTGGTCTAAAAATGTGTAATCTATGTTTCCTATGTGTTTCACATTGCTCCCACCCTATTATAACACAGACTCCTTGAAAACAAAAAATTCTGGGTGTGACCTACCGTATAAACCTGTTACTTTTTAGTTTTATATGGTGCATCCCTGAGATGGTTAACTGTCATTTTCTTGCTTAAGTATTCTGGTGGCTGCTTTGGGACATGGACTAAATGCATGCGCTCAGCATCAAAGGTCTTTTAATTGTCTAAACAAGTAGGCCATTGAATAGTGTGCATACCAGATGGCAACTCAATGTGACTTGACGCCTTGATTAGGAAAGTAGAGTTTGTTGTGTGTGACCATGCAGCAATGTTTTGTGCGCTGCACAAATCACCACCCTGTTGGTTAATGGCATCTCTGTGGCGCTCCTCTATGTAACAGGACATATGCCGGTTTTTGCATGATTTATCCAATGTCCATACAAGAGCACACTGGAATGTTTTGTGAATGTAGCTCTGACGAGCATGCCATACTGTGCCCAGACTTAAACACCTGACGAGCATGCCATACTGTGCCCAGACTTAAACACCTGACGAGCATGCCATACTGTGCCCAGACTTAAACACCTGACGAGCATGTCATACTGTGCCCAGACTTAAACACCTGACGAGCATGCCATACTGTGCCCAGACTTAAACACCTGGCGAGCATGCCATACTGTGCCCAGACTTAAACACCTGACGAGCATGCCATACTGTGCCTAGACTTAAACACCTGGCGAGCATGCCATACTGTGCCCAGACTTAAACACCTGACGAGCATGCCATACTGTGCCCAGACTTAAACACCTGACGAGCATGCCATACTGTGCCCAGACTTAAACACCTGACGAGCATGTCATACTGTGCCCAGACTTAAACACCTGACGAGCATGCCATACTGTGCCCAGACTTAAACACCTGGCGAGCATGCCATACTGTGCCCAGACTTAAACACCTGACGAGCATGCCATACTGTGCCTAGACTTAAACACCTGGCGAGCATGCCATACTGTGCCCAGACTTAAACACCTGACGAGCATGCCATACTGTGCCCAGACTTAAACACCTGACGAGCATGCCATACTGTGCCCAGACTTAAACACCTGACGAGCATGTCATACTGTGCCCAGACTTAAACACCTGGCGAGCATGCCATACTGTGCCCAGACTTAAACACCTGGCGAGCATGCCATACTGTGCCCAGACTTAAACACCTGACGAGCATGCCATACTGTGCCTAGACTTAAACACCTGACGAGCATGCCATACTGTGCCCAGACTTAAACACCTGACGAGCATGCCATACTGTGCCCAGACTTAAACACATAAAGCAATGAAAGACGTTACCTTGAAGTTGTACATCCACGAGGCCAAGCGCCCTTTCTACTCGGCCACACCAGGATTTTCACGAGCTGCAGGACGGCACTAATAAGAGATGCTAATGCCAGTTCTGTTAGATAAAGCATGGGCCTGTTCTTTTTTGCAGAAATAATGCCTGAGGCCTGCATAAGGATGAGGAGGTAGTGGCTGAGGAACCTTTAGCCTTTCTGTGCATTGTTTATTGGGTTTCTCTTGTACGGTATCCTGTCCTCTCTATGGATATAATTCCCTTAAGATGTTTCTGTATTAGGGTTGGGCATGCTCACACTGAGACTCACCCCTTCCTAATCTAAAATTCTCCAGAATCAAAAGGCAAAAGAGCTCTAATACACCATATGAGTGGCTCATGTTGCATCCATTTTATACTCACATCCAAAAACTTAAGCTGTTCGAATGAGTATGTATGGTTCATGGCTGCAACAATTTTAATGCTAGAGTGAGTGTTTTGAACCATGAAGTGAACATTAAGCGATGTGTCTGCTATGAATTTAGAATTTCACACATACAATCCTTTTAGCACAGACTTGTTTATCAAATATAGAGATTTCTAATCACTGTTATATTCCTGAAATGCTCTGTGATTTAATGCAAAGCATACAGGAACCCTCATTGGTGCTATTTCTCCTGTTTCCCACTCTCATAGAAGTATTTTGAAAGAGTACAATAAGAGTGTACCAGACTGTCCATCTTGTTAGTAATCAGAAAATAATTCATATCGTTAGTCTAGTATTGCCCCTTGTGAAATACAAGTGAGATGGTACGAACAGAACACCTGCAACATAGGGCAGTGGTCAGTGGACCCTCAGAACCCGGCATGCTGGTCACACTGCAGTGTGCCAGTATGGACAGTTTGAAACTGCATTTAGGCAAGGCCTTTCCTAAGAGCAGGTGACAGAAAAATCATTTGTTTGGGCAGCAACAGCTGTGTTTTCACATTAGATTTCTTCTGTAAAGTACTTGAATTACAATGACATGTGGTCAGTTTCATTTGTATAGCAATGATTTATCGATATTGAGAAGGGGTTTTGTCGCACGACACAGAGGTGTAGTTTGGGAGTGATGTGTTCCAGGCGGGTTGGGGGGCGCATTCTAGTGTTTTGCCCTGGGCACCAAGGTGGCTGGAAACTGCCCTGCCTGTAGGGATGCCTCTGTTGCAGTGGCCCTCTTCTACTCGCCACCTGCCCTGCTTTAAGATATATGTTTTCTTCTGTCTGGTTGCACTGCTGTCAGCACTGTCTAGTGTGCTCTAGCAAATGCACAAACATAAAGAGGTGATGGCTGGAAGGCTTAGAATCAATCATAACCACTGGCATTGCTCTGGGCAACCCTCCAGAACATCGTTCTTCACCTACCAGGCCATTACAGAAGGGAAAGAGCATATGCAAATCAGGATTAACCCCAAAAAAGGGGCCGTCCAGCACGAACTGGTAGGTCACATCCCTTTTGCACAAGACCACAAGACATGTTTCAGCCTTGTTGGGACTCATCAGTGAGCAGTAGCTTGGGTCTCTAGCACTGATTATAGAATATTGTTTTTGGTAATAAACCAAAGTCTTTAAAATCTGCACCTCAAGACACCAATTCTACCATTAAGCCCTTTTCTGAAAGATTTGGGCCTCATTCAAAGTTCAGTGGTATTTTGTAGATAAATCCACTAAAATATCAGCAAACGGATTTACTGTTCTCTCCACTTGGTGTCCTGTATTTACCGCTGAAATACACTTGGTGGTAGGCGTCACTAGTGCCATTTATTGGACTTTAGTCTCGGGAGGATAGCTCAGTGGCAGCGTGCTGACCTTAACAGCAAGACGACACAGACCAACACAGGTTCGATCCCCAGGCCCGCGCTTAGAAGCCTCTGGGTATTACACGTGTTATAAATGACCTATCATATCATATATCCCTGGGGATTTCAGCAGAATGCCTGCTGGCTATAATTCTGCAAATGTTGCCGATTTTCAGTGGTAAAGTGGCAGATTTCTGCTGGCGGTAAATCCTCCACTTCAATGCCGAAATTGTAGTACGGCGTGCAGTAATGCAGCATTACCTGCGGTGTACTGGTGTTTTTTTACAGCACTGCCGTACTTTTAAAGAGGCCCAAAAAAAGGGTCACGAAAAAGCCCAACATTTTCCAAAATGAGGAGCCAGCAAGTCAAGACGGGTGCAGACTAAATTGGGTATTCTGAAATCTTGGGTAGTCCAGATGCTTTGGGCTACAACTTCCATCATCTGTAGGCAGCACGGTACAAGGCGGAGGTCATGATAGCCTTACACAACACATCTGTCAGGCCACACGCTGGAGACCGCTGGTTTAACATCTGGTGTACAGTTGTGCAGCTTCAGAGGTTTTCTTAGACACGGTGGTGGTCTTTTATTGTTGCCGTGTCCCTCTACTCCTCTCCCTGGGGCCAGACTGGCAGTTTTAGACTTGAAAGCAGAGGGCTGGCTACAGCCATGGGTCTTCTAACACAATTTATTGACTTGCTTTTTTTGTCACATAATTATTTTGAATTCCCAAAACATTGACTGACTTTCCACATTTGTATGCATGGCATTTTATGACATTTCCCTAAAAAGTTGCGTGAACTTGTGTAATAATATACGGGGCTCTCAGTGAAAAAGCCGTGAAGCTCTCGGGAGCAGGCCCCCTGGAGATGTGACAATGGAGAAACTCTAAACTAAACAAAAACATCTTTTAAAGCTGGGTCTGCGGAGATAACACAATGGGAAAGTCAACACATTCTCTGATTGTCACTCAGAAGCTGCCCCTGGAAATGTCTCCTGATGAGCCCAGCCTCGGTCGCACCCTCTTGCTCAAGCTATGGGAACAGAATGCAGCGAGGCGTGAGCCGGCACGGGGCAAGCCTGGACGCCGCCCCAGAGCCCCAGTTACTACCCCCTCAAAGCCTAGTGTGTGTGCAGGCTTGCAGCCCCCTGTGACGGAGGGAGGGGGCTCTTCCGGAGGAGGGGGGCTGCTGGAGCGCAAGTGCAAACTGGTGGCAGGCACACCTTGCTTCGAGGAATTTGGACACGTTTGCACGAAGTTATCTCTAGGACACACGTTCTTTATATTCACTGGGGATTAGGGTGCCAGAGAATAAGGGTGCCAGGGCGTGGCCATCAGTTTACAGGTGCTTGTGAATTGCAAGACGAAAACATTGGACGTTATTCCAGTCTTCCGGAAGTCAGAAGTACAGTCTTCCGGAAGTCAGAATACTTCAATATTCAACCGTTTGGGAATGCCTGCCCTGGCTGGCAAAGAAAATGCACGTCAGAAGTTAGGTGAGATTACACAATTCTCACCCTCGGCTTTTCAAGTCTGTGAACAAAACACAAGATAAAGCGGCAAGTCCCAATGTTGTCATTGCGTGGGGGATGGTGGGTGGGGAGGGGGCAATATGGAAGTTATTCAAGGCCCTTAGAAATGCCATGGGCATGTTTAGGACTCCCCCGGACACCCCTCTGCTGCAAGTCACCTTATAAACACACACAAAGAACACCCCGGGGCCTATTTCTTTGGAAGTTTGTGGACGTTTTCTGAAATTTAAAATACTCACAGGGGGCACACCGGAAGCAGTGCGCAGTGAACTGGTACAGGACACGGCGACCCAGAAGTGCTGGCGTTTTTTGGATGTGTACATTTTCCATAGCACAAATCGGGACCATTTTGTGACGTCAATAAAACAGAAAATGGCCCTCAGAGGCGGAGCTATGGGATATCGACCTCCCAGGTGACACGGTCTAGGGTCTCATCTAGACTAGAATGGTCGGGAAGGCAGAATTGCGTGAATCTATTGATCCAGTTTCAACTGCATTCCAAGTACCTTTAGAGTCTTTTGGTATTATTTTTGGGTAATTGTAACCCTCCCTGTGGTAAGTGGGTAGCGGTCCCCAGTTTCTCCGAGTTGCAGGTGAGTTGCAGTGACCCCCTTCCACTGTGGCCCCTCTCCTCCATTCTTTCATCCTTCTTTCCTCTTTTTTTCTTTGCATTTTTTTGTGCCCATGTGCGTTTTCTCCCGCTCCTGTTCTGTTTCTTCTCTCTTTCTCTCTCCTGTTTCTTTCGCCCTCCACATTAGCTGCCGGCCTCGGCCTCTGCCAGCGTCTGGCTTACTGCAGGCCCAACTGCACTCGACTTCCATCTCAGAGTTGCAGGTGAGCGGCAGTGACCCATTTCCACTGTGTCCTTTCTCCTTCATTCTTTCATCCTCCTTTCCTGGTTGTTTCTTTGCATTTTCGTGGCACTGCACTAATTCTCCCTCTCCTCTCCTGTCCTGTTTCTTTTCTCTTTCTCTCTCCAGTTTCTATCGCCCCCCACCCATTGGCGACTGATCTCGCTTCTGTGAGGGTTTGGCTTCCTGCAGACCCACCTGCACTCCACTTCCATCTCAGAGTTGCAGGCGAGCAGCAGTCACCCCCTTCCCTTGTGCCCTCCCCCCTTCTCTCATCCTTCTTTCCTGGTTGATTTTTGCTTGTTTTCGTGCCCTGCACTCTTTCTCCCTCTCGTGTTTCTTCTCTCTCCTGTTTCTTTCATCCCCCCCACCCACCCTCCCATTAGCTGCTGGCCTCATCTCTGCAAGGGTCTGGCTTCCTACAGGCCCACCTGCACTCCACTTCCATCTCAGAGTTGCATGTCAGCAGCAGTGACCCCTTTTCCTTGAGTGCCCTTGCCCCCATTGTTTCATCCTTGCCTCCTCGTTGTTTCTTTGAATTTTTCTGCACCCGTGCGCTGTTCCTCCCCCTCCTGTCCTGTTTCTTCTTTCACCCGCCGCCCCCCCATTGGTTGCCAATTTCCTCATTAGTACAGCTCCCAGGGCAGCCCCACTGCCCATGCAGCCCCCTCGACAAAGGACCCAGAGGCAAAGGATAGATCCTGCAGAAGCAGCTTAAGATCGCGTCTGCTGGTGTCAGCCAGGGAAGCAAGAAGCCAGCAGACGTCAACCAGCAGTCACTGACAAGGTAAGTGTGGTGCTGACAAGGGGAGCAGCAATCACTGCACACCACTAAACTGCCCCACCTCTCGTTTTACTCCTATCTCGCTTGTTCACTACCACCCTAATGCTTGCATACAAATACACTCTGTTAGCCTCCCACACCTAGGTGAACTCTGTTCTAACTGTGTACATTGGCAATATCTCACATCTGGTCCAGGCTGGGGGAATAGCCATTGCTGCTACCCTTTGGGATACCACTCTGTTCTCGTTACCAGCAGCTTTTAGTCTGATGCACGTGGCCTGTGAAGATGTGGTGGTCATATTGTGCCCTAAAGCCATTATGTCAGTTAACCATTCTGGATAACTTCTCTAACTACCCCCCTGTCGCATCGCCTCATTATCCTGCTCCCCCAAGCACTCATCCTACCTATGCCTGTCAGCCATAGTAAGCATTTAGCTCACTTGTGCAGGGTATCCATCCTGAGACCAGCCTCATTGTGTAAGGTAACCGCAATTTGCATCATGCCAATTGTGTTAGTAGCCTCAGTTTGTCGCCTGCATATACCCATTTCTATTAAACAACTGTTGCACCATATACACTCACTGAGTTGTGAACTATGTTGCCTAGCCATGTATTACATCTAAGAGAACTGTTAGTTAGCGATATCTGACATCTAGCTGGACTGTACTCTAACTGCGATAGCTAGCCCAGACTGAAATTTGAATGCTAGTTTGCATCACACCTGGATGGAATTGTGAATATTAGCTTGAGTCACATCTGGACAGAAATGGGAATGTTAGCTTGAGTCACACCTAGATGGAATTGTGAGTATTAGCTTACGTCACATCTGGACAGAATTGTGATTATTAGCGTGCGTCACATATAGACAGACATTTGAATGTTTGCTTGCATCACACCTAGATGGAATTGTGAATATTAGCTCACGTCACACCTAGACTGGAATGTCAATATTAAACATTGCCATATCTAGACAGGAATGTGAATATCTACTTGCGTGACAGCTAGACAGAATTGTAGTTATCATTATGCCTGCAATCTAGTTAATATTGTCTATAACCAACCCTACTAATAAAAATACTCATCCCTCTGCATGCACCTCTCAAATCCTGAACTAAACACAACCATACCTCTGAAGCACAACAAACCACATGCACTTCACTACACCGCAACAACAAAACAGCGCTCTTGATCTTTCTGCCGCTCTGTCCTACCAATTTACCCTACCCTCTTGCGTTTCAGTGCCACCAGGGTGCCAGGTGGTGACAGTGCGGGGTATAAATATCCTTTAACATTAACATTAACATAAGTGAAACCTATTTTGCAGGAAAACTTAAGAAACCTTATTGCTGAACAGTTGGAACGAGGGGCTATGTTTCTTGTGTGTTACTTCCACGCTGTGCTACTTTCTTTCATAGAAAAAAAATGCTGAAGGCTTTTATTGTAGGTGGTTATTGTTTATCTGGAACTGCCTAATTTGTAAACTAATTGTGAGAAACAGAGACAGTGAGGAATTGTAACATACGCAGGGTGGGTGGGCGCTCACCTGGGTTTTTTAATTTTTTACATCAAATTGAATGAGGGTAGATCAACCTCAGGAAAATGTGTGGGGCTAAGCCACACACATTTTCCTATGCTCACCGGATGCCATACACATAGACCTCTGTACTCTAGGTGGACACAACCCCTTATCATATTTAGTTGGGGTATGACAGCCAGGAGTACACTATGTCATGTCAGAAGGGGCAGGGCCAAACCTTCCACCTGCCACGACCAGTCTAATTATAACAAACATAGGCTCCATGGATCCACAATTTCCCAATGGGATCTGGCTGCAGAGGCTACAAAGGAGACAGAAAACCCCCAACATCCTTATATATGCACTACGTCAACCTAATGCCAGCTCTCGCCTTCAGTTATCAATTGACAGGGAAATGTCATATCTGGGACTGCTTGTTTACAGTAGTCATCCCCACAAGCAGACCCCATTGAGAAGGGTGGAGTAAGTGGTTTGACAGAGACAGAAACTCTGGACTCACCGCAGCTTCATGAGAGACCTGCCACTTTAATCAGGAACCGCAGAGAGCACCATTATCCAGAGAGCCCCTTTGATCTACAACAGACAGGAAGGTGGATGGTTTTCACCCCTTTACCTTTTCTGTTGCAAAACACTCTGGTTATGACCTCATGCATACAGGAGATTGTTGGTGGGGACCCAGGATTGGGTCATTAAGGTAGGCTTAGCCTACACCAATTTCTGTGGCATATTTGCTTTAAAAGAGGGCTGAGGCCCTCCTTTGGCAGATCATCTGAAGACTTTACAAGGAGTAGCAAGAATAACTCATCATTGGACCCTGACTGAAGGTACTGTCTGCTTTACATCTTCCGCTAGTGAAGGAAAGCCAGGACCTCCAAGAGGGAAGTAAGACCACTCCCCTAAACATCTCCCAAGGAACAGAGGGAGATACTGAATCCAGAAGACCCTGCCGCAGCTCCAGAACCGGTACCCAGCCAGCACACACCGTGCCCTGCTAGGCTCTGCAGCAAGTTTCGTAAGTGGCAAGTGCCATGGAGTCTCTGAATCAAACCAAGGACAAGGCAGCTGCTTGAAACACTCTCCTCAGGTGTGGGCCGTCAGCCTTGAAGGATGACACGAGCCCAGTGAAGAAGATAGCAGGAGTGCATCCACAAGCATCTACTGATGTCTGCCTCAAAGCACATTTTCAAGCCATTCGAGCCCCTCGAGCTGCTGCCGACCGCACCACTGACTGTTGTTACGCTGCAGTCGCTAACGCCATCTGAGACGCCTCGACGAATGCTTCAGAACTGCCGACCAGCATTTGCACAACAATTCCTGACCCAGAGCCGCTGTGTAGGCCAGCCTGCAGCAGCCATCTGTCCAGCTACACTCGCCGAATTGCCTGCCTCCTGATAACCCCAGCTGTCTCCTGTTTTGACCTCTATCGCAGAAGCTGCAAAGCACCTTGTAACTGAATCAACCCCTTTGCGCACCAAGAACTCCTACTGCACAAGATACATAGTGGTTCTGTCCCCCTGGTACTTACCCAAAGGCCGCTAGTGACATTTTAAGACCCATTGCTCCCTTTGTGCTGAAACCAAGTATCCTTGAACTGTTGTGATTATGTACTCTACCAACCACCCTCCTGTCAGTATCCAGAGTGTATCGCTTTTCCTTCTTTGAAACTGTCTGTTCTCTGCATTCCTTTTCAGTATGACCAATGCACCTATGTGGTTTAACACACAGAGAGATCTTTGACTAGGACTCTGAGAGTCCATGACAGCAACCCACTATGCATACTATTTCCCCCAGAATGCACCAGGACACCTCACTGGGTGGCGCTGGAGTCCTTTGCAGTGATGCAACAAATGGTCATTCAGAGCATAGAATGTCATGAGACTTCAATACAGCAGGATTTTTCTTTTTTTCTTTTCTAGTTTAGTAAATAAATCAATTTCTAGTAACCAAAGTAACCAAAGCTATATGGTTTGGGGAAGGAGACATGACGTCACATGGGACTAAGCCAAGGCGGGAAGAATCACTGGGACGGAAATCTTCCTTTTCTAAAAGGTTCCACTCTGGAAATGTCCAAGCTCCTCTGTGTATGAAATGAACAAGCCATTGGATTGGGAGTGGGTCAGTCTTTTCTTTTTCGCTAATAACTAGTGCCCCCCTTCCTCATTCTTTTGCAGAGGAGAAAACACTCTAAACTATATTCACCCTCAACATGCACTTTCATGCACATCTTTCTTGGCTATGCAATTAACAAATGCATAGAAAAGACGGATAGTAACCAACACTCTTCTTAGCGTCAATTATAATCAAGATAAACCCGCCAGATCTCGAGTGGCGGATCGGAGGTGTTCATCCCGATTCATTGGGGATTTAGCGCTTTTAGTATGGACAGCAATACTTCCTGTGGAAAATCCTCTGCATTTCTTCAGTAATTGCAAATATATGCAACCTTTCCTGCATTTTGTCACATCCCTGCATCTTTTCCTCTGGGTGACGCTATGTACAAACTCTGGGGCATTGTCAACCATCACCAGAGAAGCCCCATCATTATTCTTTAATATTTTATCTCACAAATCTGTATTTCTGAAAACATGGACTTCAATTCCCATAATGCACCTGTAAGAAATCTGGAAAACCTGGCAGCCTAATCCGGAAAATCTTTTGGAATCTGAGTTGCATGCACACTGGCTTCACTGTGAGTGTAAGCAAACACACTCATTTCAATGATCTGTAACATTCAAACTGGCACAGCAATTATTGTGGTTTTGTTTCTATAAAAAAAAACTCCTGGTGTTTGCCAGCACTGGATTCTCTCCCAATGTCCATGCAAGAGATTTCCATCAACTACACCTGTGACTACTTGTGTCCAGCCTAATCATTCAGCTCCACCATGGCTTTCCTTGTGCTAGCACTGCTTACAAGCTGTCACACCCTCAAGCTTACTTGTTCTTGCATTATATTCGGACCCTCATGCAGATGTGACTCATTTGGAATCTTTCGCTGCCTTGCTGACTTATTCTGCCTGGGGCTTTGCCTGTGGCTCTACCCTGCTCCGCTGCGGCTTTGCTCCAATTCTTAAAGCCTTGCCTTGCAGGCTCTGTCCTGCTCCCTCTGCCTCCTGTCAGTTTTTGTTTTCTTCTCCCCTTTGTGCTATGGATCTGCAGCTATTTACCCCTGTTTCTTGTCCGGAGTTCCTGCAACCCTCAGCCCCAGTGCCTGTACTTTGCCCATGCAGCTCTCAGCCTCTGTTACTTGCACGTTTTCCATTCAGTCTCCTCTGCTCCCTGTTCTGCCCTCCCCTCGCTTCCAGGTCTGTTTACTTCCAAGCTTTATCCCATTAATCAGCCTCTGTTGATTTTGCTTCTGTTCGTACCCTTTACCCATAGTTCTAGTCATGTTTTCACAGTCTTGCCTTGTATAGTTTGTGTGTTTTGCAGTCCAGTTTTCCAGCCTGATTTTGTTACCTAGATTCAATTATCTTGCACCAGCATCCTGTTCTGTTGCCTTTTACCAGTAAAGTGCTCAGTTACCTTGTACCAGTACCCTGCTCTGTTACCTTGTACCAATACCATTTTCTGTTACCTTGTGCCAGTACTCTGCTCTGTTACCTTGTACCAGCTCCATGCCTTTGTTACCTTGTGCCAGTGTTTTGCCTTTGTTACCTTCTACCAGTACCATTCTCAGTTGCCTTATTCCAGTACCATGTTCTGTTACCTTGTGCCAGTTCCTTGACTCTGTTACCTTCTACCAGTACCATTCTCAGTTGCCTTGTACCAGTACCATGTTCTGTTACCTTATACCAGCTCCATTCCGTTGTTACCCTGTGCCAGTTCTTTGCCTCTGTTACCTTGTACCAGTTCTGTGCTACAGTTGTTTGTATTCCTAGTTCCTGCTTTCCTGTTCTGAACTCCTGTTTCTCTTTAGGGGCTCAAAGTGTTGTATGGTGTCTGCACCCGTGCCTCTGTGTACTCCTTTGTACAGCGATTGGTTCCTACATCTTAGGAGGACATCTCTGCCCCTTCATTTGTCGTGTTTTACTTGTAATCTATAGTGTATTTAATCTAACAGTAGTGTGTTGCGTTCTTTTCCCACAGAAGGTGTCCACTGTATTGTCCGGCTGGACCCATTCCGGCTTGTTTCGTATAAGCATTTTCCTTGTTTGTGCCTTAGGGTCCAGATACAGAAGCCACTGTTGCTGCCCCCTTCCATGGGATTGCATGGTGTGGCGCCTGTAAAGAGTAACGTTCATAGAGGAATTGTGCTTCCCTTATTTCTGTGGCTAATCTTAAATCCAACCTCTGTGCACCCCTAGTGGGATTGCTCATCTTTTGTCCAATGCATGGTCCCCATCCCTTCTTGTTCACCATTGAGGTCTGCCCTTTCTTCCTGTTCTGTTGTTCTGATTTTCCTTGTCTGTTCTTACTCCTTCTTTACTCTCCTGCTGTACGTGCTTGGCTGTCCCCTTATATCAGCATAGCCACACCAAACCTGCCTAAGTGCCCTGTGTATACCCTGACACAGTGTCTGAATTTGGCTCTATGGTAAAAAGGACAGTAATTCTGTGAGTGCCCCTTTGTGTTATGGCAACACAAACATTGAATGGAGCCTATTGTCTGAAGGAGGTGACTTCAACGGGGATAGGGAGGTTTCATCGCAGGAGATTTGGTGGAAGCCAAATCCATGAAATGTTTTCAGCCGAACCTTGCTGCAAATATATGTGGGGTTGGCAAGGGTAATTTTTAAGGTGGTAATTTTTAAGGTCGGTGTGAAAGGGAGAGCCGCAGGGTGTTCTCCCCCCACATGCATTTGCGATCAAATGGCTTAAAATGAAGACAAAAAACGAATTAAACAGATTTAGATTTGACCAAATCTCTTCAATGAGATCACTTAGAACCCTTCAACACCCTAGCCCTGGGAAACATGTCTGGGGATGCTTGTGGTCTCATGCAGAAGGGATGTGACCTAGCAGTTCGGGCTGGACTACCCCATTGGGGGTGGGGCCAAGCCTGATTTGCATATGGTCTTTCCCCTTCTGTAATGGCTTGGCAGGCGAAGAACGATGGTCTGGAGGGTTGCCCGGAGCAATGCCAGAGGTTAAGATTAATTCTAAACCTTCCAGCCATCACCTCTTTTGTTTTGCTGGGATCTGCAACCTGCCACCCTCCAGGTTTGATAGTGTACATCTCCCATAAACCCTAGCCCATGGATCTGCAACCTGCGGCTCTCCAGATGTGTAATCCTACATCACCCATAAACCCTAGCCCATGGATCTGCAACCTGCGGGTCTCCAGATGTGTAATCCTACATCTCCCATAAACACTAGCCCAGGGATCTGCAACCTGCTACCCTCCAGGTGTGTTATCCTAAATCTCCCATAAACCCTAGCCCATGGATCTGCAACCTGCGGGTCTCCAGATGTGCAACCCTACATCTCCCATAAACCCTAGCCCAGGGATCTGCAAGCTGCGGCTCTCCAGGTGTGTTATCCCACATCTCCCATAAACACTAGCCCAGGGATCTGCAACCTGCCACCCTCAGGTTTGATAGTGTACATCTCCCATAAACCCTAGCCCATGGATCTGCAACCTGCGGCTCTCCAGATGTGTAATCCTTCATCTCCCATAAACCCTAGCCCATGGATATGCAACCTGCGGGTCTCCAGATGTGTAATCCTACATCTCCCATAAACACTGGCCCAGGTATCTGCAACCTGACACCCTCCAGGTGTTATCTTATATCTCCCATAAACCCTAGCCCATTGATCTGCAACCTGCGGCTCTCCAGATGTGTAATCCTACATCTCCCATAAGCCCTAGCCCATGGATCTGCAACCTGCGGGTCTCCAGATGTGTAATCCTACATCTCCCATAAACACTAGCCCAGGGATCTGCAACCTGCCACCCTCCAGGTGTGTTATCCTATATCTCCCATAAACCCTAGCCCATGGATCTGCAACCTGCGGGTCTCCAGATGTGTAATCCTACATCTCCCATAAACACTAGCCCAGGGATCTGCAACCTGCCACCCTCCAGGTGTGTTATCCTATATCTCTCATAAACCCTAGCCCATGGATCTGCAACCTGCAGCTCTCCAGATGTGTAACCCTACATCTCCCATAAACCCTAGCCCATGGATCTGCAACCTGCGGCCATCCAGATGTGTAATCCTACATCTCCCATAAACACTAGCCCAGGGATCTGCAACCTGCCACCCTCCAGGTGTGTTATCCTATATCTCCCATAAACCCTAGCCCATGGATCTGCAACCTGCGGCTCTCCAGATGTGTAACCCTACATCTCCCATAAACCCTAGCCCATGGATCTGCAACCTGCCACCCTCCAGGTGTGTTATCCTACATCTCCCATAAACCCTAGCCCATGGATCTGCAACCTGCGCCTCTCCAGATGTGTAATCCTACATCTCCCATAAACACTAGCCCAAGGATCTGCAACCTGCCACCCTCCAGGTGTGTTATCCTACATCTCCCATAAACCCTAGCCCATGGATCTGCAACCTGCAGCTCTCCAGATGTGTAACCCTACATCTCCCATAAACCCTAGCCCATGGATCTGCAACCTGCCACCCTCCAGGTGTGTCACCCTACATCTCCCATAAACCCTAGCCCGGCTGAGAAGTGCCTGCACAGTATGACAGCACTGTTGTAAAGCTGTATTGAAGTATTGTTGCTGGTTGAGAAGTGTTCACTAAGCACATCTTAGCTGACAATAAGTTTTGGTGATTTATCAGTGCCCCGATGAGACATATTGCTCCCACCCCTCAGTCCTCAGTAGGCTTTATTTATTTTATATATTATATTGTCCTACTGGAAAATCTCAGACGTTACCAGCAGTTCCATAAGACTCAAAGACAACCGTAAAGGTGTGGCAGATAAGTACAGGAGAGAGCCTGTTTCTAATCAAGGGCTGTCAGCACGCTCTGCAGTGTTGTAGACGCTGCATGACTCCAAGGTGTAACTCACACCCAATGAGAAGGAATTTCGGTGTTGACCATGAGTTCTACAATGCTCCAAGGTGTAACTTGAACCCAATGAGAAAGAATTGAGGTGACGGCCAAGATTGATACTGTGCTGCAAAGTGTAACTCACACTCAGTGAGTACGAATTGAGGTGCTGGAGGGGACTAGCATCACGCTCAAGGCTTGAGTTTCTTATCCAATGTGCAGAACATGAGGTTTTGGTTAGGTTTTGCATGCTCCTCCAAGGTGTAGCTCGCACGGCAGGTGTTGACCAATCACAATACTATGCTTTAAAGTGGGAGGCTCTCACTCAAGGCTCGCACGACCTGAGGTGTCGGAGATGAGTGATATGGTGCCCCATGGTGTGATGGTCACTTCCAATAAGACGAGAGGTCTTTACAGTCAGTGTACTTACCTGCGCTGCTTCATTTCTGAGTGAGCACTCTCACCTTCCTCATCCCAATTCTGCAAAGGTGCCTGGCGGAATTAGCTACAAAACACAACTCATAGGCTCGAAATAAGTACTTTGCGCTCAACTAAAGGGTTTTGGTAACTATGACATAAATGAGGAAATCAAATAATGAGAGTTTTTTTTGCTTGCTTTTCATGGAACTTTTGCAAACTTGGCAAATTTTGATTTCTGACATACAACCCCTCTCAAATGATGCTGGAGTCCTAGGGAAGTAAGCGTAAGGACTTTGCAGCATTTGTTTCCTTGGGCATAGACAGAACATGTCTGTCTCCTCAGCTCTTCCCTTTACTTGTCCCCTCAATCCCTCCAGCACTATCTGAAATGTCGTCAGGCCTAGTACAGGAGTCACCTGTCTGTTTCCATTTCCTTCCCTCTCTCCCCATCCCTTCCTTATCTATGTCTTAGCTCTTGCACTATCTGAAATGTCGTCAGGACAAGTACAATAGTTAATTTCACATCTTTACTGTTCATGGCCTGTAAGAATGTAATTGTATTTTCCCTTGTTCCCTCCCTTGCCTTGAAGTGCTTTGAAACACATTGTGTATAGGCGCTATATAAATAAACAATCATATTATATTATGACAGTCGCGTCCTTGCCTCCCTCTGGCTTCTCTAGGAATAGTACATGCTCCAGCCGGCACATAGGGTAAGGATATGATAAGTCATTTATAACGCGCCTGTACGCAGGTTTGTTTGTTTGTTTATTTATATTGCGCATCCGACCCGGAGGTAACTGGGCGCAAGTGAGTGTTTCTAGGCGCGAGGGAGAAACACAAAGCAGCAATATATGTACCCCTTGCCGCCTTCTGGAAGCTCCTCTGAACACTGCTTGCTCCAGGGCAAGAAGAAACGCAGAGCTGCACGACACTCTCCCCTTGACCACCTCTTCCAGCTCCTGGGGGTCCTATGTACTCCACCCTCCACACCCAGGCAGATTTTTGTGCAGACCTCCGTGCAAATCCTGCAGAGCCAGTGCAGTGGGCAGATCCAGGCATGTGCCATGTGCAAGGTGCCTGCCCTGCCAGGTGCTCAGCTGCCTGAACCCTCGTGGAAATCTTGGCGCTTTCCTTTGTGCCAGTCTGACCCTGGTGGGAACCTTCCGCCTCCACGCCTTTTATTGGCACATACCCCCCGCTGAGCCTGAATGACTCCATCTTTACTCCTGCGTTGCTGGGCAAGCATGGCTGCAGTGCATTTCTTCCCCTCTTTCCTTGGGTGTTTATGAAAGCATTTGGCGCGCGTCATCTCCCCACTGATAAAAACACAGCTACAAAACGATCCCTTGGGAAATATCGTCTTCCTATTTTAATTATAGGTATCTATTTATCGACTGTGTTTGGCTTGCATCAGGATGCAAGAAAGCAGCCTGCGGCACTCAGATCTCCTCCCATGTGGCATCCTCCGTGTAAAAGGCGGCGCAGGCTTGGCTGCCACCTGCACCGCCCTGGGTCCACATGCCTAATGTAACCAGGCGACTCTACGTCAGCATGAGGGCATGTTTTGGTCATCTTTACGATGGCTGTAACTTTAATTATATATATATATATATATATATATATATATATATATATATATATATATATATTACATGGCCTGCGGTAGAGGTTCTGTGGTTATGGTTAAATTGCGCAACCCATAGGAAGGACACTTTTCTGGCGGCTTATAACTTTGACCCCGTGGGACGAATCCTCACCAAACTTTGCAACAAAAAGTATATGTCCCCGTCAGATTGATTCTGCACAGTTTGATGAGGTTTCATTAAGGGGGGACAAAGTTATAGGTGGGTGCCAAAAGATGTGGTTTTTCCTATAGACACAACAGAAACAAAATGTGCTCATGCCTACAGCCCACACAGCTGGTTGGATTTTCACTAAATGTGTGGCAGGAGCGGTGGCTTGGTCCCGAAAGCATGCTTTTGTAAATTTGTTGTAAATCCGTCCAGTTGTTTTTATTAAAATGACTAACAAGTAGGTAAACAAAAAATGTGTGATATCTGGGTTCGGTCCCCAGACTCACTTCCCTATTCGATGGACGGGCCTGCGACTGCTACAGAAGGCGACGTGATGTCTGCAGACATCGGACGCGCCCGCTGATTGAATGGTGAAAAGCGCGAGGTGCGTCATATTGTTTGGAAACACTTGCCATGTTGGATTCGCAGACAGCGACCATTGTCCGCGAACATCGCTGTAAAAACATATAAAAAACACAAAATTGCACTTGTCAAACTAATGAAACAATATCTGGGGAGGTGAAGGGTTATGCGGATGGCTTGGGATATGGCCATAATAAGCCAAATAACTGGCATGTTTTTTCTCCGATGTTCGCAATCAGTCCGGGGCAATCCTGTGATGTTCACGAACATCCGAGCTGTTCGGGGACATCAATGCTTATTTGTGCATTAAAGGGTTGTTGAAAAACTGTTTTTGGATGCAAACAGTTTCATAACTTTGGTGAAACTGCATGAAATTAGGGAATTTCATTTTAGACCTGACTCTGAATGGTTCTGCAAATTGAGGTGCTCTTTTGTTAAGAGGGAAGAAAATTAGAGAGGGGGGTCTCAAAATATTTAAAGGCTTATAAATGTGGTGCCATTTTACAAATGTGCACATAAGTTTGCAAAAAAATCATATACCTAGATATGACTGTTCTTGCAAAGTTCCGTGGATTTTGTCAAGAGGGGGCAAAATTAGATGGGGGTCTCATCATTTTTAGACGGCTTGGAACTTTGTTGCCGTCTGATGAATGTAGATAAAAGTGTTCAGAAAGATTATAGTCCCAACCTTGAATGTTTGTGCAAAGTCTGAATGGATTTTGTCAAGTGGGGGCTAAGTTATATGACTATTGTATGTACGTTCATTTTGACACTTTTGAAAAAATAAAACATGGGCGGATTAGTAGCACACTCTTGTAAGGAGCATTGGCAAGGAGCTGAACGCATGGTTTAGCAAATGTGTCCGTTTTCAATTTGTTTGAAAAGTGTCATAATGTAGGTACAACACATAGTGATATACCTTTGGTGACTGAGGTATAGCCTGTGGCCATGGGCAGTGACCCATATTGTCTGGGGCATAGCCTAAGGCTATGACTTGGACAATCTGGCTACTAGCCATGACCACTTGGGACTAGCAATGCAGTTAAATTGGGCATGACCACCAGGGACCGGATATGTGTGACATTTTTCGAAATTGGGATAGGTTTGAATGGGGAAAAAAATCTGCTTGTGGGAACAGATTGAAGTGCTGGATGGGATTGCAGCAAAATGCACCAGGACGATCAGCAAGAACTTCAAAGCATGGTTTTGCAAATATGTCCTGTCTTTTATTTTTTTCAAAAGTGTAAAATGTAAGTACACAGCACAGTGACATAACATTGGTGTCTGGGCAAAGGGCCTGGCTATCAGCAAGGAGACATGTGTACTGTAATTTGCTTATTGGGGCATGCGGCATGGCCGAAGCGGTAGGTTTGAATGGGAAAACATATTCTGCTTGCGGTTAGAGCCTGAAGTGGTGTACTAGATTACAACAAACTTGCGTGACGAGCATTAGCAAAGACCTAAACTCATGTTTTTGGGAATATGTCTTGTGTTTTATTTTTGATAAATGTAAGAATGTAAGTAGAAAAACTAGTGATATACATTTGGTGTCTGGGTAGTGGGCCTGGCCCTCGGCATATAAAATGTGTACTCTGATTTGCTTATTGGGGAATTCAGCATGGCAGAAGCCCATGTCCCATGGATTTGAAGACTGGCAATGGTGGCAAGCCATGAGCACTGGCCATTGGTTACATTATTAGGGTATAGTGGACACTGAGCTAGGAAACATGGTAGGTGCAGTGAATAATAGGGGTGGTTTGGCAGGGGTCATGGTGGAGCCTTATCCCGTAGGCAAATGATTTATGATTTCTGTCCCCAGAATGCACCGCTGATAACGACCGATATAAGCATGTATTGCAAAAAATATGTTCCTTAAAGAGGTTTATAGTTCTTTCATATATATGAAAAGAGGAATTATTAATAACTTATATACAGTGATGTAACTCCATGGAACATTTTTACTTATAAAAACCTATTAAATTGACCAAAGAAACTTTGTGAAAGGGATGTTACGGGTAAGATGCATCCCACACTTGGGACTCCTCTGCTCCAGTAGTTAGCCAGTGGCGTCCCACCTTGGCATCCCTTGGCATTTCCCTACTGGGTTCTCATGAGTACTTGCCCATTTGTACTGCCCCCTCTATTTATGCACTTCTCTCACTGCACAATCCATACGTGCATTTATAGGAGTATTGTGTACAATTTCTTTTTATAAGGAGGTGAAATGCAGATGCAAAAGATTTGTAGAAGATGAAGTGGCAGTTGATGTGTGGAAGCTTAATTTGGTCATTATATGTACAGTTTTTGGAAGTGATTGGTGGATGGATGTGTGATTGTTTGAAAGCAGGCATTGAGGGAGTGTTACAAATATAACATTAAAAAGGGTAGAAGGGCTGCCCGTTGCGATGGTGTGCACGTGTCATCCAGGTCTTTTAAAGTTCCATGGCTTGCAAAGGGAACTGTGGAGACCGTGGATAGTTATAAAGGCTCAACGATTATGGTCCTTATTGTATGCTAGAGAAAAGTGTTTGGGACAGAAGATTGTTTCTGTCCTTTTATATTTTCTCTAGTATACAATTGTGCATTAGCACTCTGGGCAGGGGAGCCAGCCATCAGGTTGCTAGGAACGCAGGCTTGAACCACCGGTACAAGCCTGCATTTCAAGCTGCCTGATGGCCAGGTCTCCTTGCCTCCATCTTCCCCCCACCCTTCGTCCCATTTTTATTTTACCCCTCAACCCTCATACTTACCTTATTTTGGCCATGGCGGGTGCCACTGCTGCATTCACTCCTTATCTTTGCCTCCTGCAGGACACCATGGAAAGGGAAGAGGGGTTCCGCATGGAGCCCACTCTTCCCTTTCCATTGTGGCCATCTTGGAAAAGGATTTTCCTTCCAACAGCGGGAAACCCAGCACGTCCCACTGTAGGATGGAAAATCAATTTTTTTCAGCACCCTGGGTTATTGTTTTGGCATCCCAGGGTGCTAATGGCCTTCATTCCCCATTGCAGGGGCTGGAAAGAGGGCTAACAGCCCAGAGCCCTCGTTATCCGCCCTCGCTTCACTTGGGCCAATAACTTGGGCTGCCGGGTCGTTATTGTGACAAATCAACTTCTGGAGCACTAGTGTTCCAGGGATGAATATCGGTTTCTAAACCATCAATCAGCCCCACACCTCTAGTACACCAGAAGGCATCTGAACAGATTGGAACACAAGTCATTTATAAACCTCCTTGTCCAATTTTGGTATCATGACGGAACAGCAGGCGTATCTCTGCAAGATCGTGGATCTTTGGTTAGTTGCAACACAGCGAAAATACAATGATCACCCAATGATAAAAGGGACCGTCCAGTCAAGGTTGTATGAAAGATCTACTTTATTATTACTACAACAGACAGTTCTAGCACACTACAAAATACAACCCACCCTGTAAAGGAATGCAGAGGACAGACAGTTTCACGAAGGAAAGGGATGCACTCTGGATACTGACAGGAGGGTAGTTGGTAAAGCAATCAGTCTTAACTGTTCATGGTTATTTGGTTTCAGTAACAAGGGTCAAAGAGTTGTAACTGTCTCTAGGGGCCATCGGAGAAGGACCAGGGGGGCAGATCCATAATGTACCTGGTGCTTAAGATGTTCTTGATGCTTGACAGCGTCAAGGTGGTTCCAGGGCTCTTTGCAGCTCCTGAGACAGAGTTTGAGGCATGAAACAGCTGCGGGTATCAGGCGGCAGGCAGTTTGGCCAGCGAGGCTGGACAGACGGCTGCAGATTGGCCTGCATGGAAGCTCAGGGCCAAAAATCTTTGTCTCTGTGCTGTTTTGGGCATGATCTGGAGTGCTGGTCGAGGCATCCCGGACAGCTCTGGTGACTGCAGCATGACAATAGTCTGTGTTGCAGCCGGTTGCTTGTATTATTAATAAGCGTTTCTTTTTTCTTTGAAAACAGGCACCCAGCAAAGTGATTTGCTTAGGTGTAAATCAAATATGCTTTCAAACAATCAGGCAACTTTGTAAATACCACCATACAGCTGACTTTGGCTTTCACAAATAAACCAAATCGCACGAGACCTTTTGTGTGGAGTAGGGCCATCACAATTAAAACCCCCAACATGAACGTTTTCAATGAACAGTGGGAATTTTACACAGGAAAGGGTCACTGAGGGCGAAACCTTCTGCATAACCCATTAATTGCTTCCTACTTGACTGCCTTTATCTGACAACAGAGCTGTAAATCTCAGGCACAAAGAAAGCTACAAAATTCTAATGCCATTGAGGGCCTGGCACGAAGCCCCTTCATGATAGCTCTTTCTGGCACTCACTTTCAAACCCCCTTGCATATGACTTTACAAGCTACAAACTGAGTTCAGAACCCAAGTAGCCCCCTGTTTAACCCCCGCTCAACATCTGGCAACCCCTACCCATATCTCTTTCAAACCATCCTCACCTCTTCTGTCATCAAACCTCACACCAAACTTCACCCCAAATCATCACTCACTAGGGTGCAATATATACATTCATTGCGCCCTAACCCACCCCCCTCAAATCTGTACCCCATCAGATGCTCCCCTTTTGCTACTTTTCTGCATTCCTCCCACATCCACCCTAAAGCCACTCACGGCGACAGCATCCTTGTCCCATATATCACAGAACAAAAACCCATCACAAGCAGCACCCCACAGAACCCAAGACCAGATAAAACACTGTTGGCCCTCCAACACTCAAGGAAACTGACTGACATGAAGGAACTGGAGACATGTGGCAATCAACACCAACCACAGCAAACAGACTAACCTACCTAGAGCCCCTTAGAATCTATAGAACTGTGATAGGCACAGACCAAAAGAACACCCAACACAGATCCCCTTATCCCTTCAAGCCCCGGAAGCACTTTGCAGACTCTACGATGAATTCAGAAACCCTGGAGTCTGCAGGAACAACATCCCCCCTCCCAAAAACTCTCTGACAAACTCTTTCACATTTGATAAACAAAATCCCCACAATACTCTGTACCCCCACATCCCTACATGCACCCATCCAAGGCTCTAGCACTCTTCTAAGTCACCTCTGAACCGTCCATTTGGAAGTCCTTCCAAGCATGGTGTGAGGGTGAATCCCCAGACAAACCACAGCCCTTTCCAGTCTTCAAGGGGGCACTGACGCTGCTTGCCAGTTCGACTCAACCACGTTGGGGCTCCAGCGCCTCTTGGATATTTTTGCCAACTACGCCAAGATTAATGGCCTGATTATTAACCCCTCCAAGACCAAAATCCTCGCATTATCTAACCTCATAAGAAACCGAGTCATTCTTGGAACTTGGAGGGTGCTAGGGTGACTACCTCTAATAGCCTCACCTACCTGGGCTACTATGTTGGTGCATCTAGAGACCTCGAGATGTCATGCCGTTTGCAAAGAGATCCCCTTGGAGTCTGAGAAGCCAATGGCAACTCCACCGCCATTGATTGTTCCGATTTTACCCCCATTTCCTGTTGCTACGCTCTAGTCTTTTTCCGGCCTCTTCCTGGTTTCACTCTTAACCACGCCTCTTTGTTTTGCCCGGCGCGTTGCAACTGAAGCTTTCACGCTCCGTTTCGCTAGCGCTCTCTCTCCAGTTCCTTGCTAGCTGCCTGACCGGTGTTTTGCCGGTTATAGTCCCTTTCTGCCTTCCTTCGTAGCTTTTCTCCTCCTGGTGCCCTTTCCCTCCTTGGTTTCGTCGCTATTTCCTTCGTCTTTCTGCTCTTTGCTTCCTCTCCCGTTTCCTTCTTTCCTCGTCCTACTTTCTTTCCCCGGTGCCTCGGTCCTCCCCTTTTTGTACTTTCCTTCCTCCGTGCTTACCTGTTTCCTTACCTTTTCTTACGGGTTTATTCATCTTCCTCCGTTCTGACCTCTTTTCTTTCTCTCTCCTTTTTCCTTTTCGGTCTCCGCTGTCATCCTTCCGCTTCCCGTTCTACCGCCGTTCTTCCGGCATATCTTTCTTACCTTTTTCCCTTCCAACTAGGCATTTACGTGACACCCTGCGGTCTCTGCTATCCTCTCCAACCCGGAACTTCCTCTCCTTCGGATACCTGGAGAAACAGCTTGTCTGGGTTACCTGGCTCCTCTTCAAGATCGAAATATAAAAGAGAGTTTTTTTTTAGCTAACGCTTTTTTCCTCTCCTACGGCTTCTGCGGAAAGGGTGTCCCTTGCTTCCCTGGTTTACTAGGGGGAACAGGTTGGCTTCTAACCGCGGAAGACCATATCTCAAAGGGGCGAAGACGCGAGGAGCCTACTGAAGAATCAGGTGAGGAGGAGTGGGTTCTGCATAAAGACGATTCTGGTTCCGACGAATCAAGTGATCAGCCTGACATTCATGACAGATTGCAACGCCTAAATGATCCTACAATGGCTACAGCTGAACAGATACAGGAGTTGCTTGCTGCGGTACATAACCTCACACAGGAACTGCAAACCGTCAAGGTAGAGAATGCGGCCCTAAAGCAACGTATCGATAACCAAGAAAGAGCACGTGCAGAATTACCCCCTATGCCCCTGGCAACGGGTAAATACGACGGCTCTCCACAGAAATTCAAAGAATTCATGGAGGCATGTATAATACATTATACTTTCCGACCCCAGACATATGCCTCCGATAATGCCCGCATAGGGTTTCTCATTTCCAACCTTACTGGAAATGCACTGGCTTGGGCTACCCCATTAGTAACCAGTGCTAGCCCACTGATGCAAGACTATAGTGGTTTTACGGCACAATTCAAAGAAGCCTTTGAGAGACAAGAAACAGCCTTGATAGCCAGTGAGCAGTTGCTTGACATCCGTCAGGGTAGCTCTGATTTGCTATCCTACATTTCCCGTTTTAAGAGGATCGCCGCTGATACCCGGTGGCAAGAGGCGGCTCAATATACCGTTTTCCGTCGTGGCCTCAGAGAAGAACTGAAAGATGAATTGGCACGCATGCCCAGACCTGCAACCTTGTCGGAATTGTGGTCTACCGTTCTCCAATTGGAATTCCGCCTTTCCGAAAGACGTTCAGAAAAACGAAGAGGTCGATTCACGCCTATACTCTCCGAGCCTTGTCTACCCACTACCTCCTCCACCCATCAAACCAAGGATGAACCCATGCAGATAGGTACTACCCGGGGGCCCCTTTCGTCTGATGAACAAAGGAGAAGAAAGGACCATAATTTGTGCCTGTATTGTGGTTCTAACCAACACCTGTTACGTGACTGTCCAGAAGTACCTCCACGACGATCGGGAAACGCCCCACCTCGGAACTAGTGGGGACAAGTTACCGAGGGGGATTTCCTGGTCCCTACGTCTCAATGTCGATAACATCCATCTCATCCACAGAAGACACCCGTCTTATGGTTCTGGCAGTTCAGCTCACCCTTCATCAAAGATCTTATGAAGTCCTAGCTTTACTGGACTGCGGAGCAGCAGGATGTTTCATGGACATCATGTGAGCTAACCAATCCGGCATAGAACGACTAGAGAAAGATGAAGACCAGAAGGTGGAAGGAGTTGATGGCAAGCCCTTAAGTTCTGGTCTGATTACCCATACCACTCCGCCCATGACTATGAAGTTGCTCCAGCATACAGAGACTATCCAGTTTGACCTAATAAGAGCTGCCCATTTTCCGGTCATACTAGGGGTATCATGGCTACGCAAACACAATCCTACCATAAACTGGAGAACCAATCAGATGTCTTTTTCTTCTGATAATTGTTTGAAGAAATGTCTCCCGGAGACCAACTATGCCACTGTCCAAGCCATGTCTGAATTCTGTCCAACAACTGATACCTTGGGAATACATACCATTCCCATCGACCTGGCTCAGTATAGTGAAGTTTTCCAAGACCAAGAAGTCCAAGAATTACCTCCACATAGACCAGAGGACTGCGCCATTGACTTGGTCCCAGAGGCCCTAGTTCCGTTTGGGCGAATGTTCTCCCTTTCTCTGAAGGAAAAAGAAGTCCTCAAGAAATACCTTGACTCCAATCTCCAAAACGGTCTCATTCAACCTTCACCTTCACGTTCTCCTGCTGGGGCATCTTTGTTTTTTGTGCCAAAAAAAGATTCTGTGGAACTAAGACCTTGCATCGACTAGCGAGGTCTGAACAGCATCACCATTAGAGATCGGTACCCGATGCCGTTGATTAAGGATATATTAGAAGCCGTACAAGGGGCCACTGTGTTCTCCAAGATCGACCTTCGAAGAGCCTACCATTTGCTACGCATTCGATCCGGCGATGAATGGAAGACTGCTTTTAGGACCCCCTTCGGCCACTTTGAGTATAGGGTGATGCCATTCGGTCTGGTCAACGCACCATCGGTTTTCCAGCGATTTATGGACCGCACCTTCTCTGACTTGTTGTATAACTGTACCATCATCTACTTGGACGACATTCTAGTGTTTTCCAAATCCCCGGAATTACATGCACAACATCTTCATCAAGTCGTCCAAAGACTTAAGGAAGCCCATTTAAAGGCTAATCCAGACAAGTGTGTTTTCCAGGTAGCTAAGGTTCCTTATCTTGGGTTTATTTTGTCTGCCAAGGGAATTCAGATGGACCCTCGGAAGGTAGAAGCCGTCTTACAGTGGCCAAGTCCGACTTCTGTAAAGGAAATCCAAAGATTCCTCGGGCTAGCGAATTTTTATCGCAAATTCATTTCTAATTTCTCCAATAAGGTTTTGCCCATTACCTGTTTGTTGAAGAAGTCTACTTCTCCCTTTCTTTGGTCCGATGAAGCAGAGGACGCCTTTCATCAACTTAAAACTGCCTTTTGTTCGGCCCCAGTTCGACGTCAACCTGATCAAGACCTTCCATTTGTAATAGAAACTGACGCCTCGTCCGCAGCTTTGGGAGCAGCATTGCTACAAGAACATGATGGTGTTGAATTTCCGGTAGCCTATGTGTCAAAGACTCTAACCCCTAGCCAACGGAACTTTTCCGTGATAGAGAAGGAGCTACTCGCGATGAAGGTGGCATGTGAAGAGTGGCGACATCTCTTACAAGGGGCTGCTTTCCCCTTCGAACTGCGCACGGACCATAAAAATCTAAAGGTCATACAAAATATGGAGTGTATAAATTCACGACAAGCCCGATGGGCCCATTTTTTTTCCCAATATGACTTCGTGCTTACTTACTTACCTGGAACCCAAAATGTGCTTGCCGATGCATTATCCAGAAGACCCTCTCCCGAATGTTTGCCTGATCAACATCTAAACCTCATGTTGCCCAAGAAAAGGGTGATATGTACGGTTAATGCCTTTCTAGAAGGGGTACGCACGGCCACTGCCAACCTGGACACACCCCCTTTGGTAAGGGCTTCAGAGGATCTCCTCCTTCAGGATGGCGTATATCTTTGCAAAGGACGTCTATTTTTTCCAGACTCCACCTCCCGTCTACAGGTTCTAAAATGGTGTCACGATGACCAAGTAGCTGGACATCGAGGAATTAAGAACACTCTGGATTTACTCAGACGTCATTTTTGGTGGTCAGGAATGGGAAAGTCAGTAAATAAGTACGTATCGACCTGTCCCATCTGCTCCAGATCTAAGTACAGCACTCAGAAACCGGTTGGATATCTACAACTAGAAGAACCACCTAGGAGTCCATGGAGAGTAATTTCCACCGATTTCGTAGTCGACTTACCTCCTTCGGATGGTTGCTCCTGCATCATGGTAACCGTGGACTGTTTTTCTAAGATGGCACATTTTACTCCCTTAGCAGGACTACCAACAGCAGCCGAAATGGCTTCTATTTTTTCCAAGGAAATATTCCGGTTACATGGAATTCCAGACAAGATTATATCTGAAAGAGGTACTCAGTATACCTCCCGCTTTTGGAAAGAGCTCTGTAAGAGGTTGGTATTGAAAGAGCTATGTCCTCAGGGTTCCATCCGCAAACTAATGGTCAGACAGAACGGATAAACGTTCTGTTAGAGCAGTATCTTCATTGTTTTACTAATTCTCAATAAGATGATTGGGTGGGTCTGTTACCTACAGCCGAGTTTGCTTACAACAACTCCACCCATAGTGCCACCAAACAAAGTCCTTCTTTTTGTACCTATGGCTTTCATCCCCGTTTCTTGCCAATCAGACCCTTTCCTCCTGGGGATATACCTTCCGTAGATGCCTTGCTCGCCAGTATTTCTGAGGCACATAAGGCTGCTTATACTAGTCTACAAGCCAGCAAGATCCGCTATAGCTCTTCCAGCAATCCACAGCGTCTTCCTTCTCCCCATTGGCAAAAAGGGTTATCTACAAAGTACCTTCCGCGCTGGTTGCATTCTTCCAAACTAACACCGCGCTATCTGGGTCCTTATGCCATCTTGGAAAGGATAAACCCAGTGGCCTATCGACTTCTGTTGCCCAACTACATGAAACGTATTAATCCGGTCTTTCATTCCTCTCTTTTGAAAGAATATCGAGAAGACCCCTACAAACGAAGAATACCAAAAGGTCAGAAACCCATAGACTTACCATCTGACGAATACGAAGTGGCAGCCATCCGGGACTCCAGATACAAGGGAGGCAGACTAGAATATCTCATTCATTGGAAGGGCTATCCGCATTCGGATGACTCTTGGGAGCCTATTTCCCATATCCATTCACCTCGTCTGGTGCGGATCTTTCACAGACTTCACCCTGGCAGGCCAGGGGGGGTGTCCCATGGAAGGGGGCATACTGTCATGCCGTTTGCAAAGAGATCCCCTTGGAGTCTGAGAAGCCAATGGCAACTCCGCCGCCATTGATTGTTCCGATTTTACCCCATTTCCTTTTGCTACGCTCTAGTCTTTTTCCGGCCTCTTCCTGGTTTCACTCTTAACCATACCTCTTTGTTTTGCCCGGCGCGTTGCAACTGAAGCTTTCATGCTCCGTTTCGCTAGCGCTCTCTCTCCAGTTCCTTGCTAGCTGCCTGACCGGTGTTTTGCCGGTTATAGTCCCTTTCTGCCTTCCTTCGTAGCTTTTCTCCTCCTGGTGCCCTTTCCCTCCTTGGTTTCGTCGCTATTTCCTTCGTCTTTCTGCTCTTTGCCTCCTCTCCCGTTTCCTTCTTTCCTCGTCCTACTTTCTTTCCCCGGTGCCTCAGTCCTCCCCTTTTTGTACTTTCCTTCCTCCGTGCTTACCTGTTTCCTTACCTTTTCTTACGGGTTTATTCATCTTCCTCCGTTCTGACCTCTTTTCTTTCTCTCTCCTTCTTCCTTTTCGGTCTCCGCTGTCATCCTTCCGCTTCCCGGTCTACTGCCGTTCTTCCGGCATATCTTTCTTACCTTTTTCCCTTCCAACTAGGCATTTACGTGACACCCTGCGGTCTCTGCTATCCTCTCCAACCCGGAACTTCCTCTCCTTCGGATACCTGGAGAAACAGCTTGTCTGGGTTACCTGGCTCCTCTTCAAGATCGAAATATAAGAGAGAGGTTTTTTTTAGCTAACGCTTTTTTCCTCTCCTACGGCTTCTGCGGAAAGGGTGTCCCTTGCTTCCCTGGTTTACTAGGGGGAACAGGGTGGCTTCTAACCGCGGAAGACCATATCTCTTCTCAAAAAAGAAATCCACAAGAAAAAAGGGGCGAAGACGCGAGGAGCCTACTGAAGAATCAGGTGAGGAGGAGTGGGTTCTGCATAAAGACGATTCTGGTTCCGACGAATCAGCCTGACATTCATGACACGAGAGGGCAGCTTGATGTGCTGCTTAAGAAAGCTAAGGCACTGGAAAATCAGATGTTAAAAATCCATAAAACCAGCCCTCCTCTTCTTTGAAGGGAAAATAGCCCCCAAACTGACATATGGCTCGGAATTATGTACAGAGCTAACTTTGTCTAAACTGAACGCCATTCAAGGTGCAATTTGGAGGCAGGTCCTTTGTTTACTGAATGCGGTCCCTTTGACTGCAATTCGATACGAATAAGGATATGTCTCCTTAAGGTCTCGTGTGCATTGGAGGATGCTCACTCTTTACGCAACAATTAAGGCCCCACTACCTAACACTCTATACAAACTCATTGGAAACAATACTGAGCTCCCGGGTTTTCTAGCCAAATTATGTAATTCGTGTGTAACGATTCTACAAAGTGTTGATTCCCATCTAGAGCAACTAATTACCAATCCATCGAAAACCAAAAAGAAGTTGCTGGACTGTGATTGGTGTCTCACTGTCGATCGTTTTCACTCATACAAATCTATGAACCATCTATCGCACGAACACAAGAAAAGAGGTACTCTTTCCCAGATTCTCACTATTTTTCAAAACACAATTCACTGATCTTCCCTGTTAAGATTACGCTGGAATATCCTTTCCACTTTAGATATTATGCTGAGAAGAAACCAAATTAAGGTGGGGGATAGTCTATGCAGATTCTGCCATTTAGTACTTTAAACGGCTAAACACCTTATTTTATACTGTACTCAACTTAATACCCTAAGAGATCACTGCCTGAGCCTACTGAAGGACTTCTACTTGGGGCATTCTCTTGATCTGCTGTGGCAACGCTGCCTCTGTATTCAAAGTACGCGAGAGGGACTGGCTTTGTCTGGATTTATCCACAATCTGCAATTGGACGGCCCTAGACAAACTGTGCGGCTACAAAACATCTACATGTCACCTTTGTCATCTGCTGTTTGGTCTACCTGCTTTCCCTCCTTCTTTTTTTCTTCCTTCTTTAAGGATGTGATCTCTTGGTTTTGTACCTTTCTTTTTCCCCCTTTTTTCTTTCTTTTTTTCTTTTTTTTCTTTTCTCTTTTAAAAAAAGTAACCATTTTATGATATGATTGTTGTATGGCTATTGCTTTTGTCCTGCTGATCATGTTTGCTCTGTATAATTGTAAATTCTTACTTTTTTAAAGGTTTAATAAAACCATATACAATAAAAAATAAAAATGTTTTTTAAGAGAAGTACTTCCGGTCAGAAATCATCACATTACTGAAACTCAGCAAGAGTCCCATAGAATATAAGATGGCTGACATCAAACACGTAACTCAGATAACCTCTGTCCAATCTTCAACCTCCCCTTGCCGGCAAAACTACGAGCGCGGATGGCCTCCACAGAATGAACCCAGCAGAATTCAACACATTAAAACCAGTTCGTTACCTGGCCCTCTGAAAATACTGCTGTAATCTCAATATATGCATTATATGCATGGTCACTGAATGTCACTTCTGTTATTATTATTATATTTGTATTATTATAATTATTGTTTTTTGAATACAGTGACAGTAGTATTAAGTAGTTGGAAGTAGAATACAGTGTGAAAAGCTGCTTTTATTGACTGCTCATTTTGGCAGATTGGGCAAAATGAGTTGAAATTATTTGCCCAGCATCACACAGTTTAGTTAAATGGTGAAGCTGGAATTGCGATTGGTCTGTAACTAATGCAACTGACCACCTATCTTCTGAGGTCCAGATGATACAATGGTGTGTTAATTTTTCGGCTTTCAAGAACATTCTATTGAGTAGAGATGATGTGAAGAAAATCACAGAAAATCCACAACGAGCCAACCTGGCAAGATCCTTATAGATCCTTATAGATCCTTATAGAAATATGTTGAGCAGGAAGATTATGGTCGTAGTTTTATTTCCCCCATCTTCATTGGAAGGCTTCAACTAACAGAATGCAGAGCTAAGAATGACCTCTGGGCTTTTGCATATATACTTTAAATACCAATCGCACAATAAAAGGTAACACGCCATTTGATAAGGTTGCCTGCTTGTAGTCACTTTTAAACAAAGAACGCGACCCAGTGTAGCATCTCCACCCAGAAAACATTGTGTTGTATCATGTTTTCATCTTTTCTGTGAATGCCAAGAAGAGAAAAATAGCTCAGTGGCTTTCGATATCTGGGCTAATGGAGAATTGCACCTGAGAGGTACATGTGCTCGAAAAATGGGAACAGATAGTGCAAAGAGAGGAACCCTGAACACTTCTATTAAACTACCTACGAGTTGTGCATTCTCTTGTGGACACCTAATAGAAGTACTCAATGTTAACACCGAATATCAATAACACTCGTTGAGGTAAAGTGATTTGCTCAGGATAACATCCTGTGGGAAAGCTGGGAATTAAGCCCAACTTGCCTGGTACTAGGCAGATTGGCAGCACATGATGTCCTGGTCCGATCCACCCACCCAATCTATAATGTCTTTACTGTTACACACATGTACTGGTCTTTCCCGCCAGTTGCCTATTAAATGGCTGAAGAGACTGAATTAAGGCATCTTATTTTATATTAGTAGGAAACTTCAGAACTCCCCTCTTCAATTATTGGTTTCCCCAAAGTTCAGGCATTTCATGACGTGTTGAAAGAATTGAAGAAATGTTACATGGACATATCCGCAGAGGTCAATCTTGCCAAAGCTGAGCTGTCAACAGCAATTATGGCCTTTGATCATTAGACGACATTCATATACTGGAGAAATCCTGCACCTGACTGGCCCGTGCACGTCTCTTTTCAGCACTAGTGAAATCCTGCACCTGACTGGCCCGTGCACGTCTCTTTTCAGCACTAGTGAAATCCTGCATCTGACTGGCCTGTGTGCGTCTCTTTTCAGCACTAGTGAAATCCTGCATCTGACTGGCATGTGTGCGTCTCTTTTCAGCACTAGTGAAATCCTGCATCTGACTGGCCTGTGTGCGTCTCTTTTCAGCACTAGTGAAATCCTGCATCTGACTGGCCCGTGCGCGTCTCTTTTCAGCACTAGTGAAATCCTACATCTGACTGGCCTGTGTGCGTCTCTTTTCAGCACTAGTGAAATCCTGCATCTGACTGGCCCGTGCGCGTCTCTTTTCAGCACCAGTGAAATCCTGCATCTGACTGGCCTATGTGCGTCTCTTTTCAGCACTAGTGAAATCCTGCATCTGACTGGCCCGTGCGCGTCTCTTTTCAGCACCAGTGAAATCCTGCATCTGACTGGCCTATGTGCGTCTCTTTTCAGCACTAGTGAAATCCTGCATCTATGTTGTGAACAGGATCCAGGCTTTACAGTCCCAGTTGGACAATTAAGTGATGGGTTGAGTTTAGGCAGCCATGTTGCGTGTACGAAGGAATCCCACAATATTTAACCCTATGAATTATTTCTAGAATATCTGATGGAGGCCAGAATACTTGGTCATACTTATCAAAGCCTGGTGGAAAATGCAGCCCAAGTGAAGCGTAAACAAGAATCTGTTTCTAAAACAGATGATGTAAAACATAGTGTTAGTGAGGAACCAGAAAAAGCACTAGAAAAGACCACCAGCATCAGTGTCAGCTTCCATTCAGAAAACCAGGACAAGAAGCATTCCACTCAGGGGCAGGGCAGGGTGGTGGCACTGACGTAGACAGTGAAATTACTAATTGCAATGACTCAGAAATGCCAAGACCCAGCATGGACTCTGGTGGGTTATCGTTTCAGCAACATTCAGCTACCTTTTAGAATGCAACCTCCCCAAGTCCTGGAAACTGGGCCAGAAACAGCATTTCCAAAGCAAGTACCCACCGTGGATCGGCAGAAGACCCACTCTTGGATGCAGAGTTTGTCATCAAGTCAATAGCTTTGGGGCAGGGATCATTCCTGGGAGGAAGTTGGATAAAGAGTGGATACAGTGCCCTCTAAGGTCACTCAGTGCCAACAGAGATAAGCGGGGGAAATAACATACGTAAGCAGATAGCAGACGATGCACTAATAAGCACACCTGTCAAAGCGTTGCAAACACTGGAACAGATGCTTTGCTGAAAGTAACTGCAAGAGCCCAAGCAGGGCAAATCTCAACTACTGCCAGACTCTTCAGTGCAGATGATAACGAAGCGAAGCGAAACAGGCCAGGCTACGGAATCTGAGAAAGACGCCGGCAGTGGAATGGACTGGATATGGGACACAGTTAACATTCTCGTGTGGCCTGCTCAAGCATACAGCAACATATCAAATTAGGAATGAAACAACGTGAGCCAAAATAAATCCCCTTTCTCGTAAAGTGAGTCTTTTTCTGGGAAAGGAAACTGCCTTAATTAAAAAAGGGTTTTAATTGTGCACTTACTACAATTTGTTGGTGATCTTAATGAGCTGAGTGATGTGTCTGCTGAAGGCATAGTCTGCGCCCAAAATGACCCAATTAACATTACAAAGGACTTTCTCGTCAAATGTCTGGTGTCAGTCACTGGGGTTGGAGCACAAGTAGTATTTGGACACAATAGCTATGTTGTGAAAATGTTGAAATTAATAATTGGTCCCAATATTGTAGCCTGTACTGCTAAGCACACCGCTTAGAACATGAAGTCACGAAAGACACCAGAGCTACACATAGTTTTAAAGGCTTATTAGAAAAAGTCCATTTTCTTTTTAGCACATCTGTACAAATGTGTTAGCAGCTAAAAGAATGTGCATAAGTGCTCAACATGCTAATTTTGGCATTATTTTCAAAGTTAGCAGAATTGTATGTTGGTTTACCAGATAGGTGAATTCACGATCATCGATGCACATCAAGCTGTCTGTTGACAAATATCAGTTTTAGAGGCAATGGCAGAAAAGCGAGCAAAGCACTCTTCCCAGTGACTGAAGACAATGGGCCTCATTACGAGTAAGCCGGTCCGGAAAGAATGGTGCTGGTAAACCCGCCGCCACTGTTCTTTCCGGACCGGCTGATTAAGAGTCCTGCAGGCGGGAGGTGTCACTCCCACCAGGTCTGACCTGGCGGGTTTAACACCACCCGCCTGCAATCGGACATGGCAACACTGACACCATTACAGCATGGTGCCGGTGTTTCCACTTCCCCATTCCCATGGAGTAATATGGGACCCCATGGGAATGGGGATTAACAAAATTCCGCTTCCGGAATTACCGGGTCACCGGGGTTATAATGCCCCGGTGATTCCGGCAATCACAGAGGCGGAATGGTAATACGAGTCCAGCGGTAACCTGTCAGAATTTCCGGTACGGTTACCGCCGGACTCGTAATGAGGCCCAATGTGTTCCAAGCGGGAAACCTATGTGAAGGAAGGTGGTGCGACAAAATAATTGAGCATGGAGTACTTGTTTGCTATCTTGCAGAAAATATACAGAATTGTTTGTTGTCTACATGAGTTACTACTGACGAGGAAGTCAGTACAATAAACTTGTAAGTGAAGTAGAAGTTGTGTACAAGCAGAATTGGCCTGATGAGTTATCTCAAGTGCATGGGGAAAGTAAAGTAGTGTGTGAAAGCTTTGAGGTTGGCGACACTCGTCATACCATTGGAGCTTACAGAGAGCATAGGGAGACAGGTGAAAATAAGTTGACTGACACTACAAGGAGCGTTTGACAGCCGTGAACCCTACTGCTATCTCCACTGCTGAGGGTGGACAAGGATTTTTCTCAAATGAATCTTGTATGCGCAGCAAGAAGAGCATATATGCTTACTTGCACAATTTCACCATTGTTATTCATTAACGTTTTTGGCAACCATGAAATAAGTTCCACCCAATCTGGTAAGTCAATTCACGGCTTGCAAAAGAACAAAGGGCAGCAAAGCCAGGAAGGAAAAGAGGAGGTCGCAGCTATGTCAAATCTAAACACCTTCTGAGCTTTTATGAGTGAATAGAGAACACTTTGCAAGCCTTATGGCATGTATACTGTATTTAACGTGAGTTTGCTTTGTTCATTTATACACTCACTGCTTTCACTCTCGGGCAACTCATTTTAGCCGCAGTGAAACTGGATTTATGACATGTGGCGAGATGTTATGGAAACATTTTATTTTGTAATTTTACATTAAGTAATTTGGCTGGCAGAATTTAAAATAATTCATACAAACACAACACTTAAATTTCATCTGGCAGTCTGTTTTTTTCTTTTGATATTCATGTTGATGACATCAGCCCCCACTGCCTCTTTTGCTAAGTTTGAAAGGAAAATAAAACAGGATGACTCCTTGCATTTTTTAGTTTTTGCTTCTATGTTCAGTGAGATTATTTATTCTTTATTAGTATCCGGCGAGGGCCAATGAGATTGTAACGTGCAATCTCATTGGCCCTCGTTTGGGCGTTACCCGACCGAGAAGCCCTCTCCCCATAATGTTCCTTCCTTTCTGTCCCCGGTGGAGGGTTGTGGCAGCCACTCAGCCAATGAGGAGGCTCGGAATGGGCATAATCCCCGCTGGCTGGAGGCTGCCATCTTGCCCCACAGGGGATCGCGGTAAGTTTTGTTCCCGCCACCCCGAATCCAAAGAATCCCCTCACCACCCTTCCGACCTCACTTACCTTCTTTTTTGTCCATTTCAGGAGCGGGCGCGCTGGGAACACTTCTGTCCCCAGTGCGTCGGCTCCCGATCCGCGACAGGCCGTCATAGAAAGGAAGAAGGGATTCGCCTTTCCATGGCGGCCATTTTATTTGTTTACATTTTTCCCTATTGTTTAAATGGCTGGCAAGGAAAGGGAGAAGGGACTTGTAGTACCTTCTAACTTTCCATGGTGGCCATTTTGTTTGTTTACCTTTTTGACATTCATTTTCAATGGGCACCATGGAAAGGGAAAACGGACTTCGTTTTCCCTTTCCCAGCGGCAATTTTTTGACATTTCATTTTTTATTTTCCGAAACGCCAGAGTGTTTCAGAACAGAAAAAAAAATACTCTTAGTACCTCGGTCTTACGGGCCGGGGTACTAATAGCAGTAGGCCCCTCGTACGGGGGGCATATATTGCACACGTCACAAAGCGTGTTACATCAAACACTAATGTCATTCTTTGTGATGTCATTTCCTTTTGGTTTGATGATGTGATGTCATCTCCGCATGTCTTTGGGCACAGAAAGCCATATATATGAAGTGATGCCGACTGAGAGAGTTATTATTGCGCTATATATATATATATATATATATATATATATATATATATATATATATATATATATATATATATATAAATAAAAATAAATAACTTCTACTTGCGATGGCTCGGAACCTGAGCAGGACACACATTCCTTTCCTATAGGCTATTGAATAACTCGTTCATATTATTAGCAGGCCATTATTAGAGATATTTAACTGGCCAGTAACCTTCTGCAATGCAGCTCTGGCACCAAAGCTAGAAGCACTTGTTTCTAAGAGTATTGGGTTGTGATAACTATGCACGTTGCTCCCCTCCAGGTGAAGAGGCTAGCTAAGGAGTGGCAGCGGGTGGAGGGGCAGAGGGCCACTTGAAATAGTAAGTGAAGGCAGCACAGTCACTTGGGCTGGGCGGGAGGGGGCTTCTGGTCTCATTAACGTTCTGATGAGCTTTCCCAGCGTTTTCCAGACTGGGCAGTGCCACGCGTGGAAAGTTTTGGACACACCTGGAGGTGTGTAGCTTAACACAAGAAAGCGGCAGGGACGGTGCGTCGCCGGACACTGCCTTGCCCTTGCGTAGCCTCCGCTCGCTGCTGCCCGGCTCTGGGGAAGAGTGATGATTGCTGTGTGATTGCTGAGCACCGCTCAGTAACAGCTGAGGTACAGGCTTAATCGACGCCCTGGGAAAAGCCTGATTGCTTCACGAATAATAGCCCGAGCTAATAATTCGAGCTGCTTGTGATGTATGGGGAGGAGGGGGGCTATGACGCCCCCCTAAACTAGTCGAGAGTTCTTTGCTCTTGATTGACTGATTGACTTTTAAATCACTTTCACATCCTTTTTAATGTAATTGTTCTAATCTTATGTTCTTGTTGTTTTCATATCTGTGATCTTTTTAAGATAGTTTGCTCAGGGACGTCATTTCACCAAAATTCCAGGGGTAGCGGAAGTGACATCACACGACCCTTGACTCCCTGATGACATCACAGGAAGTGATGTCATTTGACCCCACCCCAAAGTGATATCGCGGGAAGCGATGGAACACGACCTTTCACCCGTTGACAAAACAAGAAATGGCATCACATAGCATTGTACACTACGAAAAATATGGTTACGATATCACTATAATGTGATGTACATTTCATACAAGAATGGATCACCATATGTATCGTTAATATCAGTGTGTATAGGCCCATATTACCAAATTACTGTGAATGCAAGCAGACGTCCATGGCCAAATAATAATGATGTGTTATTATATAGCACTTACGCTTAAGCGCTTTATATAGAAATAATATTCACCCAATATCATCCAACCTGTGTTGGTACTCATTTATCGACGTCAGAAGGATGAAAGGCTGAGATTAGGCATTTAAGAGCAGACTAAATCAGTGACTCACCCCTGATGTGTGCCTGAAATAACCTTTAATGAGTCTAGCAACTATTGTATAGAATTCCAGAAAGACACATTATTTGGTATTCCTATTCTTTCTTATTTAGGGCCAGTGCTGAAAGTGTTAGGCTTGTGGCACCCCTGCTCTTATTTTACTTCTTTTTTAAGGGGCCTGAACAAGAAAGCCAACCCCTCCAGAAGTAAAGAGCCACATGGTGCTGGCCACAGTCCAGGAGCTTGCTTTACAAAAAAAAAAAAAAGAACGTATTTTTTAAAATAATTTTTCTAGAGGTCGCAAGGTAGAGCTCAGAGGTCGCAGTTGCGACCTCTGGCGACCCCCAAATGACGTCCCTGAGTTTGCTGTTTAGTTTCAGCTACTTTGGTGTGATCTACTGTAACCCAGTGCTAAAAGACTACTGGGGCAGCTAGGTGAGGTAGGGGGGCAGGTAGTGTATTATTAGGAGGCGTTAACAATCTATATTGTTCACCATGTCGAAAAGGAAGTCCGATGGCTATATCTCAGCTCCTGAAAAATCCAAGCGAATTTATAAAATGTCTAAACCCATTAAAGAAGTGGAAATTCTGGGCCCACTGGAGGATATTACGGACCCCAGCTTGTCTAATAGCCGCATTCACAGTGGCAATTTGCACCCTGCCAAAGTTGCTACCCCAAATGGACTCAGTAACTGTGCGGGTTTACATGGTGTGGCTAGGGGTAGAAACATCACCCAAACTGATGCACTGTCTACCCCCTTCACACACTTTATCTAGGACAGCAAAGCCCCAGCGAAGGGCCCTTCGAAAGACCCTCGGGGAGAATATAGAAGGCGCAAGCGGAGTGGATAAACAGGGGAAGAAGCTTTATTTTGCAAGCCTCTTCGGCCAGGGGAGAGCAAAGTAGGGAAGGAAACATAAGTGGGACTATCATTGAATGACATCCCCCCAACACGTCTGTCAGTAAGAATTCACCCAAAAAATAAATCCCAGGATCACCCTGGGATTGGTCTCTAACCCAGGAGGTTAGAGACCAATCCTTTTCTCCTACTCACCTTCCTACTCACGATAACCCCAGTAAGGAGGTCAGAGACCAATCATTTTCTCCTATTCACCTTCCTACTCACGATAACCCCCGTAAGAAGGTAAGAGACCAATCCTTTTCTCCTACTCACCTTGTGTCAGAGAGTTCACCTTCACCCCCCTGCTCCTCACCTGTGGCTTCCTCTTGTATGTCCTGAGTAGATGTAGATTGCCTCCGATGTGTCTTGGTCCTATCCTTGGAAGGCTTCTCTCGGGACTTCCTGTCATGTAAATAGGGCCTGTCTCCCTCGGAGACCACCTCAACAGGAAGTGGGACCTGTCTTGGGGGGCCCCGAGGAGCCAAGCCCCCGTGACAGGGAAAAAGCCGATGGACGGCAAAAAACCCTGTGAAAAGGAGGCCTTGAGTAGGGATTCTTCAGTAGCCGGAACCGGATGTAAACAAGATCCAGAGTTTGGTAGAGGTAAATAAATGTTTCAAGTAAAGCTAATCCGCACTGTAGGCTGATGCAAGCAAATGCTGTGGAGGAACGGGTAAACAAAGATCCAATCCGTACCTGGGGTTGCCGTGGATTGAAGAGTAGAAGCAAAGGAAGTTTGGAGGCAGGCAAAGCGGAATAAGGGAAGCACGGAGCTGGATTTAGGCACTGTACCAAAACAAGGGAGTAATAAGAAATACTGGGAGAAATATCCAGGAACCCACTTACCAAGAAAGACAGATTAACGATATATTCAGGGAGGAAGGCGAAGGATCGCGAGGATGGCTGAACAGAGCCGCAAGTTGGAACGGCTAGATGCCTACAGTGAAAGAAAAAGGACAGAAAATAGAAGGCGGCAGGGTGCCGAGAGTACAGGAGAAAGGGGGGATTAACAAGAGCTGGAGGATTAACAAGAGCCGGAGGGTGGCTTGAGGAACTGTAGAAGGTGAGAGAAAGCTAAAGGGGAGTTCAGCCGGAGCGACAGTATCGGAGAGTAACACAGATACAACGTGCTGGAAGAGGGGGCGGGGCTTGCTTATGTAACAGTGTCTGCCATCTAGGTTGAGGACTAGCCCGTTACCTAAAGGATCAGTGTGATGATACCTTCCATGTATGCCAAAGCTTCCAAGGACGGATCCTGACACCTTGCTACTCACGATAACCCTGGTAAGAAGGTTGGAGGTTAGAGACCAATCCTTTTCTCCTATTCGCCTTCCTACTCACAATAAACCCCGTAAGGAGGTCAGAGACCAATCATTTTCTCCTATTCGCCTTCCTACTCACGATAAACACCATAAGGAGGTTAGAGGCCTATCATTTTCTCCTATTCACCTTCCTACTCACGATAACTCCGGTAAGGAGGTTAGAGACCAATCATTTTCTCCTACTCACCTTGCTACTCACGATAACCCCGGTAAGAAGGTTGGAGATCAGAGACCAATCATTTTCTCCTAGTCATCTTCCTACTCATGATAACCCCCGTAAGGAGGTCAGAGACCAATCATTTTCTCCTAGTCATCTTCCGACTCACGATAACCCCCGTAAGGGGGTTAGAGACCAATCATTTTCTTCTATTCTCCTTCCTATTCACAATAACCCCCGTAAGGATGTTAGAGACCAATCATTTTCTCCTATTCACCTTCCTACTCATGATTTCCATATTGTAATCAGTCCTGCTGTTCCCACTTCCAATACCTTGGCCCCTCTGAGTGATATTGCTTTGGGAGAAGCATCGAAGAGTGGCCCTGGGCCCAGGACAAAGGGTGCAACTTTACCACGTGCCATTAGGGCAGGAAAAGCTAAGAAACCTTTCATTCATTTGGAACCTGTCTTAGCTAAGGGTAAGAAGGAGGTGCTTGGTAAGGAAGTGCCACAGAGGTCCACTGATCTAGAACTGGTTAATGTCCTGATGTCTCTGCGTGAGGAGGTAATAACACTTACCAATACTGTATCCACAGTGGTGATCAAGGTAGATAGATTAAGCGAGGGTTAGTGCGAGCAAGAAAGAGGAACCAGACGAGGCGAATAAACAAACCGGGATGCTTTGTTGAGAACAGTGTCCCCACGAGATTGGAACAGATATCAATACATGGTGCTGAGAGGACTTCCACCACCACAGTTACATGAGATACGCCTTGGGAATACCCTACAAATAAGATGGGATACTAGCACCCGCACGAACACTGCGGACTTACCTTATGAAAGTGGGCTATTATCTGGATTCTACAAGCTGGGATCGAATACGTAACTGCTAAGAAAGTTATTCACTCTGAATTAGATCTGGTACAGTGTACGCAATCACGTGATATAACCTGTTGGAGAGCACATTCAGTGTCATTGCATCACCATTGGAATTTGCACCCTGGATGAGCCAGACTAGATCACATAAACCAATTCCATCTATCATTGAGGAAACAACATTTTTTTTATTGTCCTCCGTCCTGAGGAAGGTCGGCTGAACAATTGGGGAAAGATGATCTGCACCGACTAAAAAAGGACCGAAACACGTGTTGACAAACTGTCACCCTCTTTATACAGATAGAGGGCTACATCTGTAAAATACTAGAGTTGAAATCTAGGAAATGTGTTTTGAATTTTGGGGATGGGTAGAATAGACTCCCACATGAAAGCACAAATGTTGGTATGAATATGGTATGCATGAGCGAAGACTGGAAGTTTGAATGGAAGAGAACTATACACTGGTTTTGTGATCTCTTTGATGATTAATTAGAATTGTCTAATGAAATGAAGTGAACATTTTTTGTATTGGTAAAAAACTTTTGACTATACATGCATGGCATCCTGTTATTATTTTTCTATTGGTCAATTTTTTGTTATTTCCGTAAAAATAAAAAAAACATGCATTAAAGCGGGGTGCCTGGTATGACGACGAATGCTGTGTGGCCAAGCAAAGCATTATGGACAGCATGGCCTGTGGCTCTAAGGTAGATAAAATGTATTTAAGGAGCTGCAGGAGGTACTATAAAAGCTCGACGAAAGCTAAGAAAGTTTCCTCCGTTAGATCTAAATGGGACAAACTATTGGTAGCCCTTGAGAAAGGGGATACTCTAACGTTTTGGAAGTTTATTGCAGGTATGGACATGGAGGGAGACATTGAACTCCATAATCCCTTAGGCCCACATGAATGGCACTCCTTCTTCTCCGAACTAAATGGTAGAGGGTCAGTAGAGATCAATGTAGGACATTTTTCCAGGGCAGGATCCCTACACCTCGGGCAATGTTGTAGTCCCATAGTACTTAGAGACGAACAATGTTTCCGAGGCAATCCGTCATCAAACAGGCGGCATAGCCACAGGCCCTGATAGGATTCCTATAGATTTGTTCAAACACAAGCTGAGTATTTGGGCACCAACCCTGACCAGAATGACAAGAATCTTTAATGCTGTGGTTAACCCTGGATTGGTTCCTGAATCTTGACGTAGAACCGTCATCATTCCTATTTATAAAAAGGGTGGGTGGGGAGAACCTGCCAACTATCGTCCCATCTCCCTGCTCGATAGTGTGGGGAGAACATTTGCTAGAGCAACACTGGGCCACCTTCGGAACTGGGTTGATAGCCAAGGTACCATTCGCACACTCCAAGCTGGCTTCCAGAAACATAGGAGCGCTATTGACCAATGCTTTTGTTTACTTGTGCTAACCCAAAACTATGTCATCCTGAAGGCAATGAAACCATAAGTGGTCTTCATGGACCTCCAAACAGCCTTTGATGGAGTCCCCCGAGACTTACTGCGGAGGGTTCTCCATAATAGGCAACTCCCCCAGCATCTGATTGGAATCACTAAGGGGCTCTATTGTGAAAATGAGACAGTGGTACATTGTGGGCTAGGTGGGGAAGTTCCAGCTTTCTTCAGGTGCCTATGGGCATCAGGCAGGGGTGTGTACTTGCCCCATGACCTTTTTTGTGAGGTCAATGTGGAACTGGTGGAAGATGGCCTTGATGCAGCTAGGATATCCCACACCACCGATGGGCATAGAAAGCCCAATGGCAACCATCTTGGGGGACATGTGAAGAGATGGGGCTCACACTGAATTTGAATAACACAAAACAATGGTGTTCAAACCTAGGTTAGCGAAAAAGGACAGCGGGAACGTTATGGTGAAGGGGTGCAGGCTAGAACACGTTACCTTCTTTGACGAGTTATGGCTAAGATTTCAAGATAATTGATCATGGTCGGCGCAAACACAGAAAGCCGACATCAATGGTGCCGCGAAAGGTATTCACAACAACCATTGCGGATGTGGGGCAGTTTCACCAGCCCTCGAACTGTATAAGAAACAGGCAATTCCTCAGCCGTTTATGGAGCACACCTGTGGGGGTATGTCGATGCATCGAAGCTCTCAGTAGCAGAAACCATGTTTTTTTAAAAGTTCTTGCTGCTCCCCCAGAGTTAACCAAATGCATCATCCACTTGAAACAGATCGTTGCCCAATAGCAGATCAGCTCTCAGATTGACCCGCTCTCTATTGGCTGAGGCTGTGGACAACAAAGGACTTGGGTGTTATCGTGATGCCCTTAGTTATTTATTGGCTCAAGAGGGGGGAGGAGTCTTCCATAGGTCAACCATGTGAAGGAATCCTACAGGAGGTTACAAGAGCTGGGAATGTGGGCCAATCCCAATATGTTGGGGAGAGCCTCACGGACAAGGTTCAAACAAGCTGTCTTACACCATTCCAGAAGAAACATGGAGGACGCATGCCAATATTTAAGCTTCGGGCCAAGTTATCTCGAATATAATGGGGATTCTGGGTACAAATCCAGCCTATGCGAGATCTTTATTTTTAGAATTTAGAATGGGTACTCTTATCCTGGCCAAATTCACGTGTGAATGGAGGGTAGGTAATACGACCAGCTGCCCATTGTGCAATTTGGGTGATGAAACGTTTCCACACTTCCTGTTTTTTTTTTAGATAAATTACAATCCCTCAGATTACAATATTTGAAGGCCATTTTTAGGGCAAGAGGCGATGCTTTGTTGTAGATGTACATCTAAGCCATTCATGATGAACATGGTGTCCAAATACATCCACTGATCCACCGGGCTTGGTTTGTGCTATAATTTAGTTATCTATTAAAGACCATATTTTCTACAATTGCATCTCTGATTGTGTTTTTATCTTTGTTTTGAGAACTTATCTTTACATCTAGTTCTGTGTCTCGTTTTTGAGAGATGTTCTCCCTTTGGTCTTTTTATGCTTTGTTTATTTTAAATACTGATGAATTGATATTGTACAGTTGTATATTGGTTTATATGTTTGTCATTGGATTTGTGCCTTGCACCAAATGAAACAGCCACGCTTTGAGAGATTAGCGAAATTGGAGACTTGTGGGGGCATTCTTAGTCGATAGCAGGATCGAGTTTCAGAGGGTGGGCATGTGACAATAAAACAATTGTTTATGGGATATCTTTTTGCAGACAAATTGTTGTTCAAGCTGGGTGGTCAATTTGCTGCACAAGAGCCGCCTGCCTCCAGATATGTGCAGCTTAGCCACCTGGTACACTGGTGTGCTACTTGTGATTGCTTTGTAGATATTACATGTAATCTTGAACAGTATCCCGGCCTGTTGAGAAATCCAATGTAGTTTGCTTAGGCAGGAGGTGATTTGGTCAAATTTCCATGCACTCGTAATAAGACATGCTGCAGCATGATGGACTCAATTAGGGGAGCGAGGAGAACAGTTGGGAGCCCCTCTTGGAGGGCATTTCCCCCATCGATGTGCAAGGCCACAAGGACTGCACAATGATCCAGAAGTCAGGGCGTGGAATTACGGGTTTGCTTTTGCAAAGGCTGGAGATTTGGACCTAGGCCATTTGGGACTTCTTGGCTATTTGTTTCTGGAAGGTCAGGCAGCTGTCTACAGTGCCCAAAGATTTTGCTGAATCAGAGAGTTGCAGAGCAAATCTTTCTAGGCGCATATAATTGAGAAATGTTTGGATGAGTTGTTGTTTAGCGGTGTAACCAATGAGGACAAATTTGATCTTGGAAGGGTTAAGTTGAGGTAGGCATTCGACATCCAAGACTGCATGATTGCTAGGTAAGCGCAAGGATAGCTGATGTCCTGTGTGCTTTTTACCCTCATGTACAACTGAGTATCGTCCATTTACTGGTGGGTGGCTTTATCGGGATCTATGTTGAGTGAGCCCAGAGGCTCAATGTAAAGGTTAAAAAGGATTGGTGAGAGGATGACTTTTGGAGGAATCTGAACGTGACTGGAAATCAGCTAGAACACAATGTGTTTATTTGGACGGCTTGGTGACTGTCTGAGAGGTGGGGGTTAAACCAATTCAGGACAGTGCCATATAATCCCATACTGTCAGTGAGGCAGGAAAGGAGGATGCGGTGGTCGACAGTGTCGAATGCAGGTGAGAGGTCAAAGAGGATGAGGAGGCCTGTGTCGCCCTTAACCATAATTTGGATGGGTTCATCCAGCACCTGGATGCTGGTTTTCTCAAAGCTACACTCGGGGCAGATCCCCAACTGACAGTCGCCAAGGAGGTGTCATTGTTCAGTTCTAGCGAGTAGTTGTGTAGCAACAGCTTTTTTGAAGGAAGCTCATAATGGGTGGGTAGTTGGCTACGTCATCTGGGTCTAGGGTTGTTTTTTTTCAAAAGCGGATGTATGAGAACAGTCTTGAGGGTGTCTGGGATATTACCCTTCGATGAGGGAGGCGCTAATGATTCTGCGGAGCACATTGAGTGCTGGACCTATCAATTGTTCAATGATGGAGGCTGGGATGATATTGTCAGTGTAGGAGTTAGGTTTGAGAGAGACATGTGTTTTTATGTGGTCCTGGGAGAGATAGGAGAGAATTCAGAACAGAGGGGTAGTGTGTTTGCTGGGAGGGACTGGGGGCTTACACTGGGGAAGGTTGACTCGATAATCTGTTGGATTTTGTCTATTTTCTCAATACAAATGTGCACAATCTCAATGTCACATGGCTTTGTAAGCACGTTGTCTCTCTCTTCCCTTTGTTCCCCCTCCCTTGCCACGTTCCTCCTTGAAATACTTGTGTAGAGGCGCGTTATAAATGCAATATCATATATCAAAACATTGTTGGTGCTGTTGCATTTTCCCTGACTTGCTGGCATCTTGGGGTCGGGTGAGGGTTTGGTACGATGCTTTATTAATTTGAAGAGGCCTTTGCTCCTGTTAGAGGCTGCCATGATGGTGGTGAAGTAGTAAGCAGCTTTGGCCTCATCGATCAGAATCATATAGTTGGCACTGAGAGATTTGAGGTTTGTGAGGTCTCCAAGGTTATGGTGTGATTGCCAGCATTTCTCTAGGGCTCTGATTGAGTGTTTGTTGGAGGTGACCTCGGGGTGCACGTAGGGCACATGGTTAGGTCTGGGCAAAGCTGTTTTTTTGGTGGGGCATGAGTATTAACCAGTTTCATAGCAGAGTTGTTGAACAATTCTAGGAGGACTGAGGCATTTGCTGTGGTGGGGAAGTCTGGAATGTTTGCTTCGAGCTCATTGGCTGGAAAGGGATTGAATGAACGGACCTGTGTGAGGGGGCATTTCGTCTGACCCTTGTGGGCTGTGCTCGAATGGGCCCGGGTTGCGGTGAGTTATGTCACCACTGCTGCATAGGCTGTGAACATGAAAGTCGCACTTCTGTACACTGCCTTTTGTGCATTGAGCTTCCGTATTCGTGGCACACAGACCACAAACATATATCTGTGCTTCAACATGCCATGGTTTGCCCCGTAAGACCACACCCGTGAAAGCATTACCCATTTCTGCAGTACTTACACTATGCACAATTATCCTTCCCCCGCACACACCATGTAGATACACATACACTCCTAGCTCACAGACCATTTTCACACAATGCTCACGCACACATACGTTTTTTTAAAACTCACCTGGTGCATGTTAATATTGGTCCTGTGCCTGTTCTCCTAAACTCCACTCCTCTTCCTCTGCCTGCCCCACAACAGGAAGCAGTGAAGGAAGTTGATTGACAGAATTGTTCCAGAAATGAAGCATTGTGCATGACTGAATGAGTGTAGACTGGTGCAATGGGAGGGGATGGGGCTGCACCCCAGCACCCTTTATGCTCCACAAAGCACTGTACATTGCTACATACTAAGAGAAGATGTCGGTAGGATGCCAAGTCTGCATTCATGTAGAACAAGAGTGCCCACAGTAGAGAGATTTGCCCACGGGCACAACAATATCCTTTCGTCCCAGTGTTGACCTATTTCCTATCCAGTTGTTGTGAAAAGGACCCTGAAAAACATTCTGTAGGAGAGTCTGTGGAAAAGAACAGCCTTGCGCAAAGCACGATTCACGCGCCTCTAACTGCATGCGCCTTATTCACGGCTCCGCCCATCGTGTCTGGCCTCAGTTGAGGCAACTGTAGGGAGATAGTAGTAGCCCCTCTGCAACCTTGTAGATGACTTGGATGAGAACGCGTCCAATGTGGTTCTAATGATCTGTCAAATGCAAAACATGCTAAACTCTCTGGCTCTCTCCTGTCAAGCCAAAGTAGGGCTGTCAGTATTTTTGTTGGTGCATTCTGGGACTTGTAGTTCTACATTTATTATGAGAATGCAAAACCACGAAAACTCAGCTATAAAATAACAAAACCAGGACTAGATGAACTATTCACACCTGACACGAGAGAACTCAGCACACAGGGTGGCTACTTACTGATTCGCATAAAATCCTTCTCGCCCTCCACCAACAGCACTGCGTTACTGTCAGTGCTGGATTAGGCCCTGTGGAGGCTCCTAGACAGTCGAAATGTCAGCCCCCGTCACAAATTACCTCCTAATATGTTTTTAATTTTCTGCACTGCTTTATTTTGATCCGTTGTCCCGGGGCACCTCCAAGGATTGGGGCACATAGGCCGGTGCCTACTTGGCCCAGTGGATAATCCGGCACTGGTTACTGTCTACAGTGCCAAGATACATTCTGGCCCACTCCTGTCATAAATCACTCCACCCCTCTTGAGACAGGTTCACGCTATAAGCAACACAATAAATGAATGATACAGTCACAGGATGTCCCGACCAAAGCATAACCTTTCCAAACCATTCCAGCTTCTGCCGTCAACTGACACTTACTCCACAGTCTTGGAGAAATGAAGGGGTGAGTGAATGACTTTTCATAGTACGCAGGCGTCCACCCTCAACACAAACCCACACCAGAAATCGGTTCAACGTTCTTAGCGGCAAGTAAAGAGACCAAGGATATATTGGGCATGGAATCTGCAAACACGTGCCACACGCCTTATAACATTTGGTGCAAACAGGGGCATCGAAGAGGTGGGTACTGCTTCAGAGAACTTCACTTCCTGTCCCATCTTTGCTGTGCTTTTAGTGGAGAACACAGCCATGCCCTTACAGTTGAACAAGTGCTTAGAATAGATCAGAGGTCTTCAAACTGTGGGGCACGCCCCAGCCGGGGGACGCAGCTGCATCCCTGAGGGAGTGTGAGAGCTCAGCATGAAAAGTTTTTTAAACCATTTAAAAAATAATTCTTTTTTTTAAGATTGGAGGAAATGGGCAGGGACGGCTCACATGGTCTGACTGTCTCAGGCACCAATTAAAAAGTGGCCCGCAGTTGCAAATGGATATTCATTCCTTTAGTCATAGACTGTTTGAATATTTTTGTTAAAAATGTAAGCAAATTGTGATATTTAAAGAATATTTATTCAGCAACAATGGTCAAAATTACTAGCTGCATAGTGAAGAACTCGTCAAACTGGCCCACATTGGCCAAAACAGTGGCCCATTTTGACTGGCCCACACTAGCATTTTGCATTATTGGTACATGCATTGCCCTATTGCCCTATAGGCCAGTCCGAGCCTGGTGGCTCATCCATAATGGTGAGGGGGTGTCCACCCACTGGCCACCTCACCCATTATGGAGGGGCCGAGGAGCCAGCCCAGTGAAACACTGAGCACTCTCTCAGCTGCTTTTTCCAGCTGAGGGAGTGCTCCTGGGTTGGCTGAACTGTCAAAGGGAAACACGTTTTCCCTTTGACAGTTCAGTTCATTTTCCCAGCCGCGCATGATCACTGAGCCATGCAACGCTGGGGGCATTTTGCTTCACCCGCCTTGCATAGCTCTTTGGAAATGCTGGCTGGGGCACTGCATGTTTGTATGTGCGAGGGGGAGCTTCTGTGCCTCCTCGCACATACAGACAGAGCAGCGTGTAGCGGGGCGTTTCAGCATCCATGTGCATGCCCCTGCAGAAGGCATGTTTATGTTAATTTCTTTTTTTATTTAAATATGTGTATGGATGCATGTATGCTTGTGTTATGAGTGAGTGTATGGTAATGGGTGCTCGTGTGAATGATAGAGTGATTGCTGTGTGAATGTGTGTGTGTGTTTGTTTTGGTCCATTGAGCTGATTTTGGCAAGTGGGGGGGTAGAAGGGAGAAGGATGGTTGTACAACAAAGGCATTTTAAAAATGTCCAAATGCCTTTGTTGCACAATCCCCTTCCCCACCTGCCAAAATCAGCTCTCCTTCTGAGGCACTGTGGAGCCCACGGGACAGGGATAATATTTTTTTACTGGATGTCTGTCATAGATGTCCAGTCAAAAATACCATGCTTTACCCCTTGGCACCCTAGCGCCTTGCATACACACATAACCATGTTGATTGTGTTAGACCCAGTGCGGCCCAGGGGACAGGGATGGTATCCTTTTGCTGGATATCTGTCATAGATGTCCAGTAAAAAAAAAAATGGCATGCCTGGCCCCCTGGGCCCCCAGCACCAATTGCAAACTGTTTGGCTTTTTATCCATTTTTTTTAAAAGTATGCTCTACAAAGCAACTTTTTAACCCATTATTTTAAAAAAAAATCATGTGGGGAAAACCCTTGAACCCCCTTGATTGGTTTGGGTGCTGTCGCTACGCTTGGTCGCTATGGCATTTTTGGGGGAATATTTATGCCCCTCCACTTAAAAAATTCACCAGCTCCCACTGGCCCCCAGACTGTTTTGGGAACGGGGTCGGGATAGACCAGGGACTGTGGTGGGGTGGGGAGAGCCCAGGGACTGGGAAGGAGTGGGATGAGGGAGCGCAGCCACTGTGATGGGAGCAGGTGGGGAAGCCCAGGGACTACACTGGGAGTAGGGTGTGGTGACGGCGAGCGATAGTTCATAGCCATCTGTACTTACTGTCCATTTGCCATTTTTGGGGGCCCGGCCTGCCCAAATATGGCTATGGAGGGTCCCAGGCAGAAATGTAGCATTTTCAGGTATTTCACTGCACTCGCTTCAATAATAAGAACAGTTTAAAAATATCGTGAAGTGAGAAGGGTAGCCTTTGGCAAATGGGGGCAATGCCTGACGAAAACCGCGATTGTGTCTGGAGGCAGCACCCGGCGACCGTAACTTGCTCCCCAGGCCCCCAGCACCCAGCCACGGGCTGTAATAAGGACTCTTCACACCTGCTCGCCTATTCGGTGATCGTCACCCCTTTACGATACCTCAACATGGCAACTAGGAGCCCAGCAAGCAGCAGCAGGCTGGCCCCTCAACAGGAGCAGGACTCGGATGTGTTCCCTCACCCCACGCCCCTCCATGCCTGTAGGAAAAATAACTGCTTCCAAACACCCGCCCAAGTGCAGTCCCCTGGAACCTCTCCGGCGCACAGAGTGCGGGCATTTCGGAATCTGCGCCTGAGTGCGGCTTCTGCGCCCCCTGACCAGCCCAGCACCCTCTCTGCAGAGCCCAGCGCCACACTCGCCGAATTCACGCTGTGTAAGGTCCAGGTTTTAATGTGTCATTATATTTTGCAGGGATGCGTCTTCCCCTGTGTTAGTGTACCCCATCTTGCTGCCCTTCCGAGTAGTTCCCCGCGCAGACCCTGCAGGCCCAGTCCCTTACCGGCCTGCGCACACTAACGGCGCCTTTACCATCCGCACAGAAGCACCCCTGTAACTTCCCGCGTAATCCTGGCGCCTCCCCGTCACTGCCCCACACGGGAATGCACAGCCACTGGCATCCCTGCATCCTCTCCCTCCACCCCCCCCCCACCCTTGCATTGGCATACATCGGCAGACGAGGCGCCTCGCCCACTGCTTCTCTGCGCAGAGAGCGCCGCGGGAAGGGCTCCTTTACGCGTGGGCACGGTGGGGGGCCTGTGTGCACGGGGGAAGCTTTGTTCTGTCCGGGTCCTCTTTGCGTGGCTGGGAGGCACTGGGTGCAGAGACAGCCTCCACTTGCTGGATGTGATGGCCGTGGGACTGGGCGCAGTAGGGGGCACGGGTGCAAAGGGGGTTCACCTCTACTTCGCCCATGACGTGGGGGCCTCTAGGCTCAGAGAGGCCTTTCACCCCTCAAGGACAGTGGGCGAGCAGTGACTGCTCCGGAGCTCCCTGGGAGCAGAGAAGGTCCGTTGTCTGTGGAGGGATACGCCCAGGACGCAGAGAGATGTCTGGGTACACGGGTTCTGATAGCTTCTTGGGTGTCCAGGGTCACAGGCCTGGGTGCAGAGCTGTGGGTCATTGTCCTGAGTAGAGGCAGCTTACCTGTGTCTGGGCTTGGGGACAGGCAGACGCTTCCCCCCAGTCTGGGAATAAGGGACAGGTACGCTTCTGCAGGCTGCAGCCGAGGAGTGAGATGTCGCCTCCACCTGCATATGTATTTACATGTTGCGAGGTCTCAGGTGGGCGGGCCGGGGTGTGGAAGTACTGGAAACCTTGGATTCTCTCGGGAGGGATGGGCAGCAGGGGGGAGGGGTGGGAAGCCCGCGCTCTGCCTCTCCCTTGAGACACTAAGACAAGCGTGCGTTTCTCCATTGCTGGCAACAGAGGAGTGGCAGGGTGGGGTACAATAACTAGAAAACCCCAATAACTGCATCCTCCAGACATTCTGCGTCATCACAGTGGAGCCAGGCAGCACACCTGTTAAGGTAGCTCCTAGGGTGAGTGTCTGCGGCAGAGCTCTGAGTGTGAATTGAAGCCCATAGGTTCTAGGTTACGTTTGGCGGTATTTCCTCTGCAAATGCACTCACACAGAATCCCTATTACCGCCTTCAGAAACTTAAAGCGTTCCGTTGTTTCTGAGTCCTGTGGACCTGTGAGGAATCGACCATCCGCACGGTGGGTGTGCGCTCACCTGGGCTTTTCTAAAATGTCATATGAAATTGAATGATGGTAGACTAGCCCCTCGAAAAGGTGTGGGGTTAATGCGCACACATTTTCCTATGCTCACCGCACGACATGCACATAGACACGTTACACTGTCTTATTTAGTTGGAATATGACAGCCAAGAGTACATCAAGGCTTCTTAGAAGGGGGAGGCAAAACCTTCCTCCTGCCATGGCCAGCCTAATTAACTATCAAAGGCTCCATGGAGCCACCCTGTCCTTTTGTGTAAGCACTGCAGAATGGTGGCAGAAATTAACATAATTAGCATACCAAAACAATATACTTCAAACAGGCCCACATGGGGCCTAGTTGCAGAGGTGAACAAAGGAGACAGTAAACTCCAACAACCTTTGATATGCGCTATGTCAACCTGAAGCAAGCTCCCACTCTTAGCATCAATGACAGTGACATGTCATGTCTGGGAGTCATCCCCGCAGGCAAACCCAATTCAGAAGGTAGGAGTATGTGTTTTGACAGAGACAGAAAGTCTGGTCCCGCCTGGGAGACCTGCCGCTTTAATCAGAAACCACAGAGAGCTCCATTAACCAGAGAGACCCTTTGATCTACAACAAACATGAAGATGGGTGGGACTTATTATTACATGTTTTCACCCCGTTACCTTTTCTGTTGCAAAGCACTCTGGTTATGACCTCATGCATACAGGAGATTGTTGGTGTGTACCTAGGATGGATTAATTAAGGTAGGCTTAGCCTACAACAATCACTGTGGCCCATTTGGCTTTAAAAGAGGGTTGAGCCCCTCTTTTGGTTAGGTCATCTGAAGACTTCAAAAGGTCTCAAGAAGAACTCATTTGGACCCTGGCTGAAGGTACAGTCTGCCTTACATCTTATGCCACAGAAGGAAGGCCAGGATTTCCAAAGTAGGAAGCAGGATCCCTCCCCTAAACATCTCCCAGGAACAGAGGGAGATACTGAATCCAGAGGACCCTCCAGCAGCACCAGAACAGGTACCCCACCAGCAAACAGCGTGCCATGTAGGCTCTGCAAGCAAGCTTCCTAGGTGGGAAGTACCAGATAGTCTGTCAACCAAACTCAGGACAAGACCATTGCCTTCAAACCTCTCCTCAGCTTTGGCCCGTCCGCCTTCAAGGACAACACAAGCCCAGTGAAGAAGCTAGGAGTGCATCGAAAAACATCAATCAGCTTCTGCCTTAAAGCACATTTTCAGGCCAGTCAAGCCACTCAAGTTGCCACCGACTGCACCACTGACTGTTGTCATGCCGCAGTCGCTAACATCATCCGAGACGCCTCGGCCAGTGCTTCAGACCCACCAACCAGCACTGAGATAATGATACCTGACCCCGAGCCACTGTGTAGACCATCCTGCAGCTGTCCCTCCAGCCCCGCCCGCTGAACTGCTTGCCACCTGATACCCGCAAGTGTCTTGCATCTTGAACTCTGTCGCAGGAGCTGCAAAGCACCCTGAAACCTAATTGACCCTGTCGAGCATCAAGAACTCCTACAAGCACAAGGTACATTGTCGTTCTGTCCCCCTGGACCATCTACGAAGCCCCCTACGGACATTTTACAACACATTGCTCCCTTTGTGTTGAAACCAAGTATCCTTAAACTAATGACATTGATTACTTTACCTACTACCCTCCAGTCAGTATCCAGAGTGCATCCCTTTCCTTCTTGAAGCTGTCTGTCCTTTGCATTCCTTTACAGAGTGGGTTGTATTTTGTAGTTTGATGGAACTGTCTGTTGGGGTAATAATAAAGTATATATAGGTTATCCTTGAATTATAGAGACAAGGGTAGTACAGTTAATGGGATGTTCCCCACTCGACAGGTTGATATGAGCAGGCCATGGGGATATACTCAAGTACTCCACAAAATAACGTAAGTGAAGACTGGAGACAAGTCCAAGAATTCATGGTTGAGGGGGGTAGCAAGGATAGGGTATGACTCGTGATTGCCCAAATGGTTAGTGGCCTCTTGGAATTCTAGAGGCTTTAATAACATATTGAATATCCAGGATTTGTTTGTAGCCTTTGATATAGTTTGCCTGCAGGAAACTTTGCTTTTTGATACACCGATCATAGAAGACTTTGACGTAGTGCATATTGAAGCACTGCAAACTATAAGAGGGAAGCCTTAGGGTGGGATTCTGACAGCAATAACACGGAGCCAGGGTTTATCTCTCTGTAAAATTGAGTCTGGTCGGAGGGACGTGCTGGTAGCACTGTCGGAATGGCAGGTCCCTGGTGAAGGGTCGAGTAAATGCCTCCTGGTAAATTTATATTTGAATCCAGAAAAAATCAGCTGGAGGAAGCTCTTGCTGCCTTATCTTTTTGTTTCTAGGGGGGAATTACCTGAAGAGGGGGCTGTATTAATTGTTTTGGGCGATTTTAATGCAGAATGCCTGGATGACCTTTGGTATTTGGTGCCAAATACGATAAGAACCTCTAGGGAAATACGAAAAGAGGTGCAAAAGGGTCTGTCAAGAGTTAGAGGAATGGAATCTCTCAATGCTAAACGCTCAATTCCAGGGGGACTTAGCGCCCATTTTCTATCGCAAAATGGTCTGTGGAATTCTACCATAGATTATATTTTGGTCTCAGCTGACTTGTTCCAGAGGGGCGCTACTCTTTTAGTGAAAAAGTTGGAGATAAGTTACCGCTCATTGATTTCCTGTGAAATTGGTCTCCCATTGAAAAATCAAGAGTAGAACATGCCCCTTACAGTGGAAATAAATGCAAGAAACCATGTGGTTAAAGGGTCACCAAAGATGGCAAGGGCCTTTGACAGTGAGATTGGGGGGTTATGTGCAATGGGGATTGGCTTTCTTCTTTCCCCGGAAGGGTTTTCTGGGAAGAACAGGCAAGAAGGAGAGATACCTCTTGTGCTTCTGGATAATTGAATCCATGCAACTTAGAAGCAACTATAGAACGTGACCCATACCGAATTCCAGGTCCGAAGTGAACATATCACTGTCTGGACCTGTGGAGGGATTTATTCCAATTGACCTCAGCTTACATCTCCTATAATATATGTGGAGGTGGAGTGGCTCATATCAGTCTACGTCAAAGATATAATAAGGTCTTTGTTCAACGTCCTGAAGAAGGTCGAGCATTTGAGGGCTGCATCTCTAGTGCCCACAAAAAGACCGAAACATGTGTCAATGATAAGAAACTGCTCAAAATGAGATTAATCAGTGACCAACACTTGTATCTATGAAAGGGTTGATAAAAATGTATAACAAACATTATAACAGTGTCTAAAAATGTATAATGTTACTGATGAACTGAGAAGAGCTTTTTGCTGCCAAAGGGTATAATATAGGAATAGAAGACTGACTGAGAGTAGTAAGTGTGTGAGTTGTACTGTGAATGTGAATAGATGATTGATGGTTATTAGAAATTGGTAAATGAATTTGGAAAACTGTTTTAAAACATATAGATTTGTTTGTATTAAATTGAATAAAGATTATTTTTAGAATAAATTGAAAGAGATTCTCGCTTGTCATCCTGTACTCGCTTGTTCAAAACCCCATATAGTCTGCTGATATTTGCCTGAGGAACCAGTGTTTGATTAGCAGGTAACCCCTTATATTTTTGCATTGGGTGGTCTTGCGACAGAAAGATCATTGAATAAGGGGGCGGTGATGGTGGCGGGTATTCATGATTTTGCTGCACAGGTGCAGGACTGGAAAATCAAATGCAATTTGAGATGAAAGGGTTGCGGAAGGGGAATCCTAGAGGCTGTGGTAACAAGGTTCGTATGGACAAGCAAAGTTATAGGAACTTGGTGACGGGTCGGAACATTTTAATGAACATTAATGATGCTGAAAAAATGTTGTCCTGTATGTTGGACAATAACTCTGGTAGGCATTAGCAAATGATAAGCCTCAAGGGAGAGATCCGTTTTTGCAAACCAAGGCAATATCAGAGGCAGTTTGGGTAAAGCATTTTCCTAACATATATGTAAAGTCTGGGCTAAATCAGGACTGTGTGTTGCCGCATACCAGTTGGAAGGGGGCTATCAGTTGGAATCTTGATGACATCGCTCAGCTGATAAAAGTGAGCAAGAAATCAAATGACCCTGGGCCTGGTGGCTTTTCCAATTTGAGCCTCAAATCAAATGTGTTCTTATGGTGTCAATTATTGCCAAATTTGTTTGCAAGTATTTTGTTTAAAAGGGAGTTCCCCGAAACCTGGTCTGCGGCACTTATAGTCCAGATATTTAAAGGGAGAGACAGGTCATCGCCTCTGTTATATAGACCTATATCTCTGTTGAATGCATCCAATACAATTTTTACCAAAATGTTTCTGGAGTAATTGCAAACTTGGGCAAGAGATGCTGATTGCCTGGATCCATTCCAGACAGGATTCAGGACGGGAATGGGAACATCCTTGAATAGGTTTGTTTTGGCACTACTTCCCGACAGGCAACGGCTCAAGGGAAGCCAGTATATTTGCCTTTTCTCAATTTATTAATGCCTTAGACCACGTAAATAGAGCGGTTCTATGGAAAAGTTTATTTGATAATGGATGCCCGCTTCCACTGATGGGGATGTGGGCACAAAGATTAAAGTTAGATTAGATGCCCACAGATCCTTCATGTGCTGGATAGAGACAAACAGGGGTTTGCGCCATTGTTGTGTCCTGGTGCCCTTCCTCTTTTTTTTCTATATTAAGGCGATAATAGCCGTTGGACTTCCATGATGACTAACCCCCCAGTTTAGGGGAGGTTAAAATACAGCACCTAATGTACCCAGATGACATAGTCATCTGCAACATGACTCCAATTGGCCTACACAGAGCCCTGCATGCACTGGAGGACTTCCTGGGCAATTTGGACCTTCAATAAACAGAGAAAAATCAAAAGTATTGGTGCTGAATTGGGGGAGGACCAAATGGAGAAACTTTTCCTGGAACTTGAGGGGCTGTTGCCCAGTGTAGTTAATAAGTGTAAGTATCCAGGGTCCTTCGTATACGACAAAAACAAAGGGATGGACTCAGTAACCGACCTCACGGCAAAGTTCACGGCATTGACAATGCAGCTACGACATAGTGGGCCTCATTACACAGTAGGCGCTAAGGGATTACTGGCACCGGTAAGGTCACTGGTGCCGGTAATCCCTTAGCGCCCTACTACGAGGTCCCTCAGCGGGTCCCGTCCTTACGCCTGGTCTGACCAGGTGTTAAGGACGGGACCTGCTGAGGGACTTCAGAGCTAATAACGGTACCGCAAATTGCGGTACCGTTATTAGCTTCTTCCCCATTGAGCCCTATGGGGGCTCAAATGGGAATGGGGAATGGTATTTGGGTCGGAATGACCCAGTAAGTCCCCATACCGCCTACCCGGACCCGGTATGCGGTAAGGGAGTAGCCATGCCATTAATAGCGGCATGGTTACCTACTACCGTGTAATGAGGCCCATTGACTTCAAATTCGTCAGACTTTCAATCCTACCAGTCTTAAACCTGTTTAAACAGCAAATTGTGCCAACATTACATTTTGAGGCACAAACAAGGGATGATGAAATCGCCTGGTTAAAATGGAGGCCAAACATTGGAGAGGGGTCCTTCCTCTCCCGATATCAGTGCCACTTGTAGGAATATTGTATGAATTGGGGCAGCTTCCTTTTCAGACCTATAATTGACTTGGGAAAGTTGCACATTTTGTTCAACATTTTGTCCCCTGCAGTTGCTTCTATCTATGAGAGACTTAGTGAAGCTTGGCACAAAGGTTTGTGTAAGGTTCTGACAGAAAATAGAGGCTTCAGCTCAAGATCTTATTGTGACCCCACATATGGTGAAGCAGAAACTACTTAGATATGTGTGGATTCGGTTAAGAGAGAACATGACGAATTACCAGTGCTTTGGAAACCACTTTGTTTGGACCATTAAGAATTACCATAATGTTGCTCCCTACTTCAAAAAGGCATCTGGCAAGGTTATTTAGGACTCAAATCGTGAGACTAAAGTTAAACTTATTGCCAACTAAGGAAGTTTTGGGCAGATAGACAAAGGTACCTAGTGATCAGCGACTTTGTCGGTGCTGTACTCAGGAGGTAGAGACTCTAAAACACTTATGTGTGCAATGTCCCGCTTTGTTTGCATCAAGGGGACATATTATTCAATTGACTAACAGAACTAACAGAACAACGGAACAGGATCTGTGGATTAGAATTCTAAACACCAATGACATTTCTCTGTCAATTAGGCTTTTAGAGTTTCTAAATGCAGTTTTCTTGGAATTGTAAAGCTTTTCTGGGACATGTATACTCTTATATGTTATTCGATTGTAATTATGGATTGTAGATTTTATGTTGATTTGATGAATCTTAGTTATTTAGATCACTTTGATGGAAAAGAATGTTCATACATTTTTATGAATTTGTTAAATCTATATCTATGAGAATGTGTGAAAAGTTTACATTTGTACTGTAACATTATAAATAAATAAATACATAAATAAAGCAGATACTTGTATACAACCATGACTGAACAGTCCCTTTTATCATTAGGTAATAATTGTATTTTCACTGTGTTGCAACTAACCAACAATCCACAAACTTGCAAAGATAAGCCTGCCGTTCCGTCCACATTACCAAAATTGGACACAGAGGTTTACGATTTGCTTGTGGTCCCAATCTGTTCAGATCCCTTCTGGTGTACTGGAGGTGTGGGGCTGATTGATGGTTTAGAAACCGATATTCATCCAGTGACTACTGGTGCCCTGGAAGTTGATTCATCACATGACCCTTCATTTAGTCATTTTGTAGCCCCCGAGGACTCCATGGGGAAATACCATGTTACTGTAGGAGGGTGTACGACAAATGTACACCTTTATTAAGAAAATATATAGTTGGGCTGAACAGTAAAACATGGGTTTCCAAAGCCATTGTGAGGAGCATTAATAACCCATATTATTTAATGGTTAAGAGACCAGATACTTTGGGGTAATAGTGTTGTTATGGCATTACTATGGCAATCACCCCTGGTCGGCGTATATGGCCCGCCAGCCCGAGACTAGCCAGGCCCTAGTGAAGTGAGCCCCTCGATGGGAGCTGTTGGGCATTACCAGCAATGTCTACCCCCCACCCCAAGGGGTTGATAGCCGTTTCCCCCCTCGAGGTTCATCCGCAGTGCAAATGGTTTAATTTTATTTTCTCAAGAGATGGACTGGGCGTGTATTGTGCAAGCTCAATCTCCTGTTAAAAAAGTAAAATGGCCACCGCCATAGGAGAAGATACTTACCTTTTCCATTTCCATGGCAGTGATTGCGGGCGATATGAGCGCCAGGTACAGACCACAAAGCTGAAGTGCAGAAGGTGAGTAGAGAAGGAGGCGGTGGAGAAAGGATATGGTCTGATTTTGGGGGTGGAGGGTAGGGTGGGCATGTGTAGAGGGAACAAAGAGAGTCTCCCCACAATTAAAATTGTGCCACCCAGGGAAGGGCCTGTGGGGTGTGATCAAAAGCACCAAACCAACAGAACTGAAGGGCCCACCGAAAAAAAATGACCTACCAGCCTTCATAAAAGAACCTTCATACTGAAAATGGGCCCAATTAAGGCAGACTGTGAGGGTTTCTGCAAGTAACACAAGGAAGTGCAATGTGAAAAAGGCCCATCTGTTATTACAAAAAGAAAAAGAGCCTTTAAATTCATGGTGGCGGAAGAAAATCAGAGGCCCTTTTCACATGAAAAGCAGGATTTTCAAACACTGACCAAAATGACTTTACAGGTGCGTTTGCAGTTTGAAAGCGAGGCATGAGAAATATGTTCCACTGCTAACATAAAGATGTCAGGGAAAGGATTTAGGGCCTCATTACGAGGTTCGTGGAATGGGTTAACGGGCTCCGCTAATGGAGGCGGACCCGTTAAGTCCGTCCCGTGAAATTACAAGGTCCCCTCGCAGGACCCAGTAAGGACACCTGGTAAAACCAGGCGTTGATACCGGGTCCCGTGAGGGGAAGAGGGAGCTAACAATGGGGAGTCGTAATCGGCCCATTGTTAACTCCCTCTCCCATTCCCATTGAGCCCTATGGGGGCTCAGATGGGAATGGGGAAGGTCCAGGCCAGGCTTCACAGAGGGAGGAATTACTAGGCCCTCCGAACTAGGAATGCCCCAGTAATTCCTCATTCTGGGAACCCGGTAAAGGAGGCCGGTTTGGCGGCAGCCATGGAGCTAATAGCTGCATGGCGACTGTCAAACTCGTAATGAGGCCCCTAGTGTTTGTTAAACAAGATGTAATGTATAGTATGCTTCACCTGCAAAATACTGGTGAGCTTATGGCTCTTTCGAACGTGCATATGTAATGATGGGATTACACCAGAATATCTAAAACAGGGAGTTTACAATGAATATTAACTGACATACGCTTTCAATGATTTACGTCAAAAATACAATTCTTATACTTAATTATGCATCAGAGTGACGTCATACTATGTGGCAATAGTGAAAAACCTATCAAGGGTCAGGATTGGTTAAGGGAAACATCTAGATATTCACTTATACCAGAGATAGGATTTTTATTGGCTGTCCTTTATCAGGTGGACAACTTATGCCTACTGCTTAAAACATGGAAACATTAGGTACACAGTTTCTTATTATTGGTTTTACAAGCTATAAGGTCATTTGTTATACAGACTGATAGAATTCATTGGCACGCTTGTATCATGTCTGTAACATTCGGTTAATTTAGCAGCATGTAAGGTCAGAGCCAGGTGCTGGGAGATAGAACATGAAGCTACCTCACCACCCAAATAGCCCAGCATCTCTCATCACCCATGCCTTCTGCCACAAAATTGTATTTGTACTTGTCCTTGTAGAGTGTTCTCATCTTTGGGAATGCATGGGAGTGAGGGCACTCACTTTTGTGTCTGCAACTGTACGTTCAAGCTCTATTTCCATCCTTGGCACACGTGACAGGAAACCACAATCTGGTCCATTTTGCTGCTTTTAAATACTATAAATGAATTAAAACTTGGCATCCTTTGTGTTCTTTCTTGCACCTTAAGGTGAGGAAATTCATCCTCTGCACACTCGTTCTTCAGAGTAGATAGCTGACCTCGATTTCTACGATCTTGACTTCAGGCCAGGCAGCCTCGCCATGCAGCTCCATGAGCCTGCTATTCTGTTGCGAAATAGCTTTTCCATTCCCCCTTCATGGTTTCTGGCGTATTTAACTCATGATACCAATGTTCAGTTTCTGTACAATGGCCACTTCACCTGCATTCTATTTACTACTCATAGCTGGCCTCTATGATGACTTGATCTACCTTGCGTTTCAGCGTTTGTACCTTCATTGAACTTCAATCTTCTTCTTTTCCATGTGGACATTTCACTCGATTGTTTGCTTCATCATTCGTCCTTTACGGTCTATACATTGTCTTTAGTCAGTATCCCGGGACGTCGTGCATACTTTCTTATGATGTTATCAGTTAATTTACTTAGCTCCTTCTCACATTTCTTCAGGGAGTTCCTCCTGCAGGTTGTCATCACTTTGGGGGTACATTCAATAGGGTAGTCTCAATGGGTATCTCCTTCCAAATATTCGCTGCAGTATTGGTACGCTAGCTGGCATCAGGCAAGGCACAGTCTCATGTCTCCAATACAGGGGAAGTAGTGGGACAGGGTCTCCTGCAGATCTATACAGCTGCTCCTCTACATTCCCCCCTTTGGCCGAGTCCTTGACCACCTTCTCAAAGTTTTCTGCTCCTTTGTATTTTTTCTTGAATAGGAGTCTCTTGGGTGTCATATCTTTATCACCCCTCTCATATTGCCCGCTGTTTTAATGTGTTCATCCACATTCCAGGTCATGTAATTGCATTGTCCATTCGGGGTACAGTAGACCCAATCCCACGTAATTCTTATGATGCTTTGGATGCCCGAATGTTGTTCCTTCAAGTGCCACAATACTTGCTTTTATGTAATCTCTGATAACATCATCAGTCAGCACCTTGTCTTCTGGTTCATCCTTTACAACAATCATAATCTTCATTTCTACTGCTTACTTGGCTGTTTACTTACATTGTCCAATTATTATCCATATCATACAGCATCCAAATATTATTATCACCAAAATTGCTCTAAGGAACTTGAATAAGTTTGCCATCCAATAAGGAATCCATTAAAACAGGAGTGCAGACCAACTGTCATCTTCAATGTCCTCTGTCTCATCCACTAGTTTTATGTGTAGATCTGTCAACATTGATATGGCCTCTGTCATGGTCCCATTCTCACCATCATCAGATGGTGAGAATGTGCAACATGATGGGCCGATATTGGCACAAACACCTCCTTCCATTGCAGTAATCATGTTGTGGACATATCTATTCTGGGGGGTCATCAGCCTTATGGCCCTTCGATCTTCTTTTATCACGTTAAATCCTTTTATAGTGGCATTGATTGTTTGCAGCAGCTCCCATCTGGTGATCTGTAGCGATTTGTCATTCACCGCTGTTTGGATTCCAGGCATGAACATGGGTGTGAACATCACTTCAGTACTGCTGAACAGTTTGTGCTCATCAGGAATGTCTTCATAAACCCTTAGTGATTTTTGTGAGAAATAATTTGATCTCTTCATTCACCAGAGTTCTATTGACCTTCTTCTTCTCAGGTGATATTACACCTTAGGAAATTCTTCAAACTTCAGGCCACTCTGTGGAATCACTAAAGCTGGAACATGGATGTATACCAAGGAACACACTCCTCCCCAATTCCTGGGCAGTTTCATATAGGGCCTAGATCCGTAGGCCCAATATCGATCCATTAGCACAACCATCCCTCTCCTCATTCCTGGAACATCAATTTTGGTTTTGAACCCCTTATTATGGCCAATGTAATTTTTTCCTTTGCTTTGAAAGCACAGTGTCGCATTAATCAGGGGGACAACAGACATCAGGCCTGCTTTGTCTTCCACCCATGTCAGCAGCTTGGCTCATCATTCACTTTCTGTACTCTTTTCACTGCTTCCTTCCTAAGCAGAGGAGCTGTACAGGACATCATTCCATCTTCACATCCTTTGTACTCACTCATCCATAGATCAGCATTTTTGAATGTTCCCAGCATCCAGGCATTCCAGTCTTTTCCGTCATGTCAGAACAGTTCCTTCTTTTAATCTCTTCAACAATCACCTTGTCTTGTCCTGCAACAGGATACCCAAGCCTACAGTCTATCCATCCAGGCTCTTTCTCCATTTGTGTTGTCTTGATACAATCATCCTGGTATGGAAATGACTATCTTGACCTCCATCGCAAGGTGGCCCAGCCCCCTTGAAACTGTCCTCTAGTAGTACCTGCTGCTAGATGACTGAGGCACTTTGCATCATGTGCTGACATCTCTTTCGAAATTAAGTTTTTACTATATTCATGGCTTAGGGGACGAGAGAGCAGATATAGCAATTCTCTTCAGATGCTCTCTCCCCCACCTTTTTCATGTGCTGATACCACATATTATTCCCCAGGTGAGCTGCATTATCAAGATAGGTATTTATCCCCTGGTTGTCTTCTTCTGGATCCCTCTTCTGCTTCCTGACATGCCCATAGAGGTCAAAGAAATTATCATCATTTGTACTCATACTTGGAAAAATCATATGGGTTCTTATTTTAATTGGACAATTAGGATAATAGAGACTTCAAAATGTAAGATACAGAAAACTAAGAAAATACATATATATATATATATATTAGTCATTGAAGTCTGGAGAAACATTTGTTGTGCCATCCCAGGACTTGTTGGAATCGTGCTCTTTCTAAAATCACCTTATCCTCTTCACAAATAGTTTTTAATATAGGTGTTCATTCTTACATGCGTATTTGTGCAATCTGCTCATTTATCACGATTAAGAGACTTCTTGTCACGTCACAATTTTTAGGATCATATAGAAAGGTGTGAATGTTAACATCCCTCCTAACAAGAGCAGGGTAGGACTGAAAAATAAACACAAAAATAGCAACTACAAGCCGATGTGTGTCACTGTTGACAGGTATCATATATTATCATTGAAACAGATATTCTCCTAAAATGAATCTGGTTATTGATCTGTCCTCAAATTCCTGATCAGAAACTGACATTTAGGCATAGTACTGATGCAATTTTTACTCCTACAAAGAATTTCTAGAAAGTATGTTTTCAGCGTCTGGAATTCACTGCAAGTCCATGCACTTCCTGCTAAAAAATGTTTAAGGAATGCCCAATGAATTCCAGTCCAAAAGAAACGTGCTAACCACACACTGTTTTATCCTCCTTCTTCGCTGTCATCGATCAAATCTGCACATGTGAAAATTATTCTTCTTGTCTTGCTTCTTGGCCAATGAGTGCTGCTGGGAGGGTCTAGGGTTTGTAGATTTTCACATTTCTTAAAGACAACCAAGCTCTTCTTCCCAATACCTTAACTGCAGAAGGGAGACTTCCTCAACACAAAAGGGACCATTGAACCTAAGCTTGTGCCAATTACGGGTGAAATTATGAATAATGATCTGGTCACCAAAATATAACTTTGGCGGTAGCAATAGTTCACATGTATTGGTTACTGGACTTTCTTCTTCCATGTTCCTTGACCCCTCCCTCCGATGCTTGACTTGACCTGCAATGAAAGAAACACTGGTAGTCATGCATGTCAAATAATCGTGCACTTCATCACCTAGAGCCTATGCTACACTTTGGGCCTCACTCCTGCCTCTAGATGGAGGCTTAAGAGGTGTCCTCATGCAACGCCCTGTCACTAACACATGGGGAGTAAAATGGTGGTCTGAACATGGCTGATTTTGAAGGGCATATACGGCTAGGGGTAGGCAATATAGCCATCCCTTCTCTTCAGAGTTAATTTGATCTTGGCTAGCCTCTCTTTGAGGAGGGTATTGAGTCTCTCACATATCCTGTTTGCTTGTGGATAGAAAGCAGAAGAACAAGTATGCTTTAAACTCAATAGAAGTCCTATTTGTTCAAATAGCTCATTAACAAAATGTGGTTCATTGTCAGAGCTTAGTACTTCGCACACACCCCTTCTTGGAAATACTTTGCACACTAAAAACTTCACTGCACACATAGCATCAGGGCGTGTACACGGACCAGCTTCGATCCACATGGAAAAGGGGCACGCCACCACTAATAGATACTGGTATCCATTGCATGTCTTTAGCATATCAACGTCATCGATATGCAAATGTTGAAATAGACCATTTCGTCGAGGTATTACTCCTCTAATTGTTCTTAGTGTATGCCCAGCAGTGAACATCTGACACACGATGCAATTCACCATTAACTGTGCAATGTGTTCCAAAAAATTGGGAATAAACTAGTCTTCTGCAATCGTGGCAGCAAGACTTTCTCTGGTTATATGCGCAGGGTAATTTAGCTACTTAAGTGCGACTTTCAAAAATGCCGCTGGCATCACTGACTTTCCAGTGCTTTACTGTCTCCATAATGTTTCTGTGGGGGATAAAGAAAACCCACTCCATTTTCATAGCTCTTGCTCTTCTTGTGGGGCTCTACCCCGAATCTCTATTAGTTGCGTAATTGGCAGCATATTAAAGCCCTCTTCTACTAGCATGATTTATTCAACATTTCTTTAGTGTCTTCAGTATCAAAACTAATTTCTGAAGAATATGCAACTCTTTATGCTCCTATATCTGCAACTTTGTTTGTATGAGAGATAAAGTCTGTTTGTTTAGTATGTGCGGCACATTTTACGACTGCTATAACTACTGGGAGTTGTAGTGCCTTAATGATCCTGCCCAATAGAGACACATGTTGCACTGGAGTGCCACCTGCACAGAGATAATCCCTCCTTTCCAGTGTGACAGCACTGCATGTATGGTTGACATCACATAGGTGGAGTCACTGTACACTGTCACTTCCTGCCCTTTGTGTTTTTCGAGTGCAACAATAAGCACTACCAATTCTGCCGCTTGTACTGAAAAATGAGACGGTAATCTTGAATTCATCACTACCTCAAATTCTCCATTACTCTGTGTCTTAAAACTGCATATCCTGAATGCCTTTCCCCACTAGTTTGATCACTTTTTGAAATCCCAGCAATAAAGAGAATCTCCAGTCCCACTAGAGCATTTTCTTTCACACAGGGTAAATCATCATAAAATTCAACGTAATCACCACAGTCATCCACATGATCACCTTCTTCTACAGGTTCAGCTACAAACATGGCTGGGTTCACTATTTTACACCTCACTACCTTAATTGCTCAATTAGAAATCATTACCTCATAAACTGAAGCTCTTTGCGATGCCAATATACATTTGGGTTTCTCTAAAATGGCAAATAAGGCATGCTCCACATAAAGAGTCAATGACCATCCGATGGTAATACTTGTGGATTTCTCAATTGCAAATCAGCCAGCAGCCAAAGATTGTTCGCATGGAAAAAGCCCTGTCATAACTAAATCTAAAATCCCACTGTGGTATGCCTAAAGCTTGTATCCTAATGTTGTTCTTTGTGTGAGTACTGCTGCCATTACTGACCCATTGGTGTGTGAAAATAAATCAAATTCATCGCTATAGTTGGGAAACTCTTAAACTGCAGCTGTACAGATTGCTCTTTTTAATTCCTCAAATCCTTCCTCCATTTCTTCAGTTCATTCTATCTTTTCCTTACCAACTAGTGCTTTCTTTAGTGCTTGCAAAATTGGGTCGGTATATGTGCTGTAGTCAAACACCCATGCCCTGCAATAATTGCATAAACCCAGAAACTGCTGCATTTGCCTCACTGTGTTTGACACTGGTGTCTTCTTGATAGCCTCAGCTCTTTCAGGTGTCACTTTCTTTCCTTCATGTGAAATTAACTGGCCTATGTACCACACTTCTCCCTGACAATACTGTAATTTCTCCTTGTCTACCTTCTATCCCTTGTCTTGCCAATATAGTCATTAAATGAACAGAGTCTTGTCCACATCCATCTTCTGTTTCACTGCAAATTAATATGTCCTCTTCGTACTGAATTACAGCACTCTTGAGTGCAATGTTACCTAGATCCATCTGTCGAACCCTGTTAAAGATTGATGAAGACTCACAATACCCTTGAGGCAAACGAGTATGTTTTAGTCTCTTTTGTCTAAATGTAAAGGAAGTAAGGTCTTTGTGCAACGGGATCGAGAAAAAAAACATTTTTCAAATCGATCACCGTGAAATACTTGACTTCAACTGGAATGCTACAAAATATTGTCACAGGATTAGGAACTAATGGAAACACAACTTCTACAATCTGATTAAGAGGGCACAAGTTGTGAATAAATCTCCACGACCCTCCATTCGATTTGTTTATCGGACACACTGCAGTATTGCAGGGGGATTCCGATGGCACTAGTATTCCCTGATTCAACAGTGCTTAAATAGTCTGGAATATGCCTTCATCAGCTTCTTGGGACATAGGATACTGTTTTGCTTGTGGTAATATTGCTCCTAGCTTGAGATTTATTTTAGCTTCTCCTATTCCCTTCAATATGCCTACATCATATGGGCTGTAGTCCAAAGGACACTTGGCACCTTTTCTAGATGTTCCAGAATGAACACTGACGTTTGCCGCACTAGCGGCATTCGCTGTGGGACTTTCCTCTTCTCGATCTTTATCCAGTATGTATTGCTTATAAAAACACTACCTCGTCATCGATACTTTCATCTCTGAACATATATTCATCTGTTGTGTCTGTCAATCTGTATCCCTTTTCAAGAGCTATTACTGTCCTCCATGCTCTGCCTTTGCCAAATACTCCTTCAAGCATTGCTATTTCTCCTCGTACTTTAGCTGCTTCCAACGCTACAGGAATAGTCTGTCCTTCCTCCTCATGCATAGGTACTTGTGGTCTAAAAAAAGACTCTTCATGTATTCTCACACTCTTCCCTACTAATCTAGGTAACCAACCATGTTAATGAAATGCTCACCCCATACATGAAGACTTCCAGATCTACTGATACTCCTCATAGAGCCACTTGCCCTGTAAAGGGCAGTATAAACTCTCCCATGTTTAAATGGTGAATTCCTGGAGTGGAGCACACTGTTCCTTGATCAGTGAATGAAATTGTCATTTTAAGTTTAGTCATCAAATCTCTTCCCAAGATGTTAAATGGTGTCTGTCGTGAATATAGCTGACGTGGCCCAACCAGGCCGAAACACGTGTCTGGGGTTGCTGTAGTTACTCTTGTTCAGAAGAGAATTGCTAGGCATTTCGGTGCTGGACTGCCCTTGGGCAGGTCAAAGACTGATATGTAGTGGAAATTTCTCTTCTGTGAAAGGATGGTGAGCTAAAGACTCTGGTTGAGACCCTAACCCGGGATATAGGCCGGTAGTATATAAACTATCAGAACCCCCTTGTTATAGCTAGCGGACAGACATGTTACATTCCCCTTTAGAAACAGATAATTTTTCAATGAAAGGCACTACATTTGTAGCTCCAGAGAACCCTTGAGCATTCATGCAATACCTGACATTGGATATTTTCCCTCTCTTATACAAGGGCGAGTCACCAGAGTGTCTACAAGAATAGAATTTGCCTCTTGTCGTCACATCGACCCTTGGTTCCTCTTGGGGGGGGGGTCTGGTGTCACTGACATTACTGAACACATCAGATCACTCTGTGAGCTGTCCTATTGAGGATACAAATGTATCCCTGTCACCGTAAAAGGGTTTCCTCCTACCACAGTGACACCCCCTATCCTAGGTCTTGATATATGCCCTGTATTTGCATTCTGTTGTGTTTGCATAGGTGCTTGTTGTGACTGCCCTTGCGGTGGGTGCATATGCACCGATCCCTGTTGTTGTGCTTGCTGTGCTTGCAGAGCCTGTATCTGATAGGATGTGTGATCTTGGGTAAAACTCTCTCTTGTTTGTGTACTATATGGTGGTGGATAAGCTGTCCCCCCCTCTTAAAGGTTGTCCATTTTGTTGCATGTTCCATCAGCCTCTGAATACGCGTGCAATATGCCCTGTCATCCACCAATTCCCACATATTGGGGGTGACCCTTTTGCAAACTCTCCTTGAGTATTCTGACTTCCATTCTGGGCATTTTGAAATCCACCCTGGGCGTTCTGAAATCCGCCTTGGGCATTCTGAAATCCGCTGCATCTTCCCCTGAAACCTACACCTCTACCTCGTGGCCAAAACCCATGCCGACTTTGATCCATTGGGTGTTCATTATTCACCTGTGACATACCCATTATATCTTGCGTTCCCACTCCATCTTCGCCTGTTAGTACTGCCCCTTTTATAGCCAACTTTGACTATTTCTTCTGAACTAACTTAGCTTCCTCAATCTTTCTGCTCTCTTCTTTCTTTTTGTTCTTTTCTTGTAATAGCCGACAATGATGCACAATAGTTAACTGTATCTCAGCCGATGGCTTCGCTTCCATCCCTACTTGTTTTTTTCATCTGTCTCTGTAACGGTTCTGGCATTCCCTGGCACAAAATATCATAAAATAGTGCCACTTCTTTTCCCCACGGTTCACACATTTCAAACTGCCATTTCTCTTAAGCAATAGGGTCTTCCTCTTCCTTCATATTACGTGTCATAATCACACCCATATTTGATGTATCAGGATACTGTACCCTGAGAGCCCTCCAAACATCTGCCCTGCAATTATTACATGGTGCTCAATCATTCCCTGTGTTTTGTGCTGTCACACCTGGATATCCTGCTCAACTCCATATGTCGTCAGCTCTCTCTCCAAGAATAGCTGCCCATAGACCTTTTATGTCTCCTATGGCTAGAGTGTTTCCTCCTGTCATTTTCTTGAATTCGTATATCAATTTACCAGCCCCTGAAGTCAAACTAGGGAGCTAGCATTTTGAGTTATCCTTATCCATCTGGCCCATGGAATATATTGAAGTCTTACTACCCCTTTCTCTAACAAGGGAAATGTGAGAAACCCATCCCATAATCAGATCCCACTATTTGTTTACCTTTGGCAGGGGTAATCGTCCCTATTCTTCTTCATGCTGGTAACAACTTTAACCAACTCACATACAGTGGAGACTCTCCCTACTCGATTATCTTCAGAGGAGCTCAGGATATGGTATAGCATCTGGTGTCCTTTCTTTAGGGTGTTCCAGATCCAACCATCTTACCTCTTTATCTATCTATTGACCTCCCAGGTGGACGCACGTAGCCCCTCCCCCTGTCTCACTGCCTGACTGTCTTTCTTCATCTGAAATTGTACGACCCAAACTACTGTGACTATCGTCCTCTTCTTCTATGTCTAAATTTCATCTGCTCAACGACAGTGCTCGGTGTTCACCACTAAACATATTTTCCTCCTCCTCCCATAGTTAAGGTATCAGGGATCGGCTACCGCTCCCTCAAGTCCCATACTCGCTGTGCTGCCTTATTTGTTGATATATTTTTTCAATCCTTTCTCCAATACTTTCTGTGTCATATATTTCCTCTTCATGTGCTAATGTAGGTATTTCTTGACTCTTTTCCCCCATCAGGAGAACTTATCTTGTCCCATTGCCCCTGTATTTCATCGCTTAGTCTTGTATTTCATTCGTTTGGTCTTATTACTTCTTTAAGAATAAGACTGGCATCAAGACCTCGTTGCCTTCTGTTGTCCACTTCCCTTCGCTTTCACGCATCCCTTCTTGCCCTTTCTTCCTCTTGCCTTGTCTTGTTTCTTCTGCTTCTCTCAATCTCTGTAATCTTTTTTACTTCACTTTTGTGCTTCTTTTTCTTTCTTTCTTTCTTTCTTTCTTTCTTTCTTTCTTTCTTTCTTTCTTTCTTTCTTTCTTTCTTTCTTTCTTTCTTTCTTTCTTTCTTTCTTTCTTTCTTTCTTTCTTTCTTTCTTTCTTTCCTCTATCTCTTTCTTCATAATGTCCTACTTCCTTTGTTACTCTGCCAGCTTTGCATATTTCTCTTGTTCTATATATATGTGTTCCTGTCCATCCCTGCTTTTTCTCCTTGCTCATCCTCCCTCAATCTCTTTTCTCATTCCCTGTCCTGCTTTTCTTGCTCGTCCTTGTCTTCTCTTTGCCTAACATCCTCAATGCTTTTTCCACTTAACTTGAGTAGTATCTGTCCTGCCATCCATTCGTTCTGTACGAGCGTTACCTCATCAAGCCTATCATTTTCTCCATTCCATCTCTTAATTTCTCGGTCGATGTCTCTCGATATATTCAATCTCTTGCGTCTTTCTTCCTTATCTCGTGTGAATTTACAGGCATCGTGTTCCCTTTTTCTCTCTTCTGGACTATTGTCACTACTCTAAGTACGGTGTTCATATGTTGGGTTACTGCACCCCACCGCTACTTTTAATTCCTTTAAAGAATAAACTCCTATCTCGTCTGTATCTGTGTTCTTAAATTCGGGCAAAGTAAGAAGAGCTAAGGGCTCAATGCCCTTCCCTTTATGCTTATTAAGCATCGACTCCTCCGGTGGTGGGTCCTCTTTTTCTTCCTGGTACATTTTCCAAAGTTCTAAAACTGCCAGTCTTTTCTCTAATTTCTTCCATGTGTATGCAGCATGTACATATGTAGTCATGTGTTGCAATACTGCTTTCGACAATGTTCCCCCTTCGGGCCATTGAATAAACATTTTATTAGCTGTGCCCTTTACCCATTCTGCATTGTACTGTTTGAGCTTGGGCGCATGACATGGCAGTGTTTTACAAAGATGCATGAGAGGAGCGTCCTCCATAATGACAAGTCGCAATTGACCGTCGATACTTATCTGATTGTTAATCAATTCGCTGTCTATATCAAGGTACTACTTTTAGTTTCAAAGCAACAAATATGACCAAGCACAATCAATCGTTGCTCAATCCTCTTGTTTCAAAAACCTATCTGTCTTCTGATTGGTGCCAATCATGTACTACACAATAATTCAAAACAACATCACTTCCACTCTTTACAATTTCTTACTTCTAAAAACTTCCACAAAAAATGATACTTAAAACAATTACCCTATACAATTAAATCATCTTATTCTACTTCCCTTGAAATAGGATTACTTAAGTGTTCCTTTATTTACCAAACTTTCCCATTACCAAAAAGTATGCCAATCCCACCCTTTCCTATTGCCATTTCCTATAGTCTGCTTGCATCCGTTAATCTTCTCAAGGCCCCCAGTATCGACTCCTTCTCCAATCCGACCACTTTGCCTTCCATCCACGGAGTGCCTGTGGAAACCGAGCAGGGATTTCTTCAAAGAGGGACCTGCCCACCGTCTCGATTCTTCTTGCAAGTTTATTTCTATCAGCCGCTCTCCACAGGAAACTCCACGATCTTCCAGCTAATGGTGGTGGATTCCAGATCATCAGAAACCCTGGAGCCAAACTGGTTTGTATCTGAAACCCATCCACCCTGCTACCACGTGAGTTTATGGCCCTTTGGAACATGCATATGTAATGGATTGGGATTACAACAGAATAATTTTGAGTCCAAATAACTAGACAAACTCAAGAAGATTGCAAGGTACTGTTTTATTAACAATGATCTAAAACAGGGAGGTTATAACGAACATCAACAGACGTACACTCAGTCTCTCAATGACCTCCGCAAAAAACACAATTCTTACACTTAACTATGCATCAGAGTGATGTCATACTATGTAGCAGTAGTGAAAAACCTATCAAGGATCGGGATTGGTTAAGAAAAACATCTAGTTATACACTTATATTGGAGGTAGGTTTGTAATTGGCTGTCCTTTGTCAGGTGGACAACTTATGCCTACCTCTTAAAACATGTCACTTTGGAAACATTAGGCACACAGATTCTAATTGGATTTACAAGCTATAAGGTCTTTCGTTATACGGACTAATACAATTTGTTGACATGCTTGTGTTATGCCTGGAACATTCCATTAATTTAGCAGTGCTTAAGCCCAGACCCAGTGCAGGGAGAAAGGACATGAAGCTACCTCACCACCCAATTAGCCCAGCATATATCATCATCACAATATTGTCTTTGTACTTGGCCTTGTAGAGTATTCTTGTCTTTGGGAATGCACAGAGTGCGGGCACTCACTACCGTGTCTGGAACTCCAAGTTCAAGCTCTATTTCCATCCTTGGCTCACATGACATTAGACCAAGATCTGGCCCATTTTGCAGATTTTAAATACTCTAAATGAATTAAAACTTGGCATCCTTTGTGTTATTTCTTGCACCTTAAAGTGAGAGGATTCATCCTCTGCACACTCATTCTCTTCAGAGCAGATATCCGACCTTGATTTCTTCGATCTCGGCTTCAGGCCAGTCAGCCTCGCCACACACTCCACTAGCTTGCTATTCTGCTGTGACACAGCTTTTCCATTCCCCCTTCATGGTTTCTGGCTTATATGATTCATGATACCAATGTCCAGTTTATGTACAATGGTGGCTTTGCCGGCATTCTATTTACTACTCATAGCTGGCCTCTGTAAAGACTTGATATACCTTGGTTTCAGCATCTGTACATTCATTGAACTTCTGTTTTTTGCAGCACTTTGTTTAACGTGCAATCTTCTTTTCCACGTTGAACGTTCACACGATTCTTTACTTCATCATTAATCCTTTAGGGTCTATACATCGTCTTTAGTAAGTATCGCGGGACGTTGTGCACACTTTCTTATGACATCATCCATTCATTTACTTAGATGCTTCTCATATTCCTTCAGAGAATTCCTCCTGCAGGTTGTTATCACTTTGGGGGTACATTCGATAGGGTTGTCTCAATGGGTATCTCCTTCCAAATACTCGCTGCAGTATTGGTAGTATAGCTGGTGTCAGGTAAGGCACAGTCTCATGTCTCCAATGCAGGGGACGTAGGGGGAGCAATATCCTGCAGATGTATACAACTTCTCCTCTACACCAGCAACAAGTGAAAAGAAAGTCTTTATTCTATGGGTAACTTGAAGATTTCATTTAGGCCCGAGCAGACCCTTTTGGCTTGTTGTTGGGCAGACAGAATAAATGTCTTCCACCTTTGAAAGCCAGGCTTGCATCCCAGCTGGTTAATATTGCAATGCAGTGTGGTCTGCTAAGAGATGTTGAAAACAAACGTTCCCAATACTTGATGTCTCTAAAATCTCATTTCTGTGCAGGACAAATGGCATGGCCATTGCATGACTGGAATGTAGGGTAGAGTTGTGAAAACAGGGACAGCAATCAAGGCTGAACTCTGAAAAGAAATACTTGAAAATAGAAGCTTTTCAGACCAAAATGACAGTCCCCTTAAGATAAGAGGACAGGATGCCTGATATCTGGTAGGGCCTTGTGACATCACAGGGCCGGCCTAGCTCATTATCTGCAGTTGGGGATCACTGTTTGGTCTGTGCATCCCAAGTATTTATGACTGGAAGTATACTAACTTCAAACAACAAAGAGGCTAATAAAAAAAATCTCTGGTCACAGGCTGGCCAAGAGTGGCAAATGGCCTGTAGACAAGAGAGCTCCAATTTGCATAAACATGAAGATTTTCTATAACTTACTCATTTTTCTCAGCAACCATAAGTCGCACTGCCTTCATTGCTGTGTCATTTTCTAGATATTTCCAGCCAATTTTGTTGAAATAAAATTCACCCACCTGCGATTTAGGGAATTGTAATGGCCACCTAAAAGGTATTCCTGGCTAGACTGAACATGTTCTGAGTTTGAGAATTGGAGTGTTTGTGGAGAGTAAAACTAGGAATGTGGGGAGTAAATTGCATGTTCCTAACTATTATGCTTTTTGTAAAAATTATGGAATATTGCCAAACACCAATGCAACATAATGCGGACCCGACTGTCCTCAGGATTACCTGAAGCAGAATATATATAGGATATTACACATATATTATGGAAGTTATTCGTAAATTATGAAGTTTTACCACAGAATTTGTTTTTGCTAAAAAGTAGAAATGGAAACAAAAGGGGATTTCAAACGGGTTTTGCCATATTTCTATTCCAGACTCCTAAACAAATCCTTAGAGAGAGGCTGGATTTGGGTTCTCCTGGTTGTGAGAACTCTTGCAGGGCACTGCCAGTATTGAGAGCTTGATGGTGTCACTGCTGGTATATAAAGTGGATGCACTATGAGAGAAAAAAAGAGAGCTGCTAGAAATTACCACCTGACAGCATAAGGAAACACAAGGAGATTTTGCTGAAGATGCAACCGGGTGGACCTTTCCATTGCTGGGGAGGCCTAAAAGCTGACTGGGTCCTAAAGTGAAGAGCTGGCGACCATCCTTGAGAGTGGAGTGACCAGACCTCTACCCTGTCTTCTCAGAGGGTCTGATATTGAGCTGGCTGTCCTGAACTTTAAACAGAGGTTTTCAATGTAAGTGGAATTGAGCCCTTTCGAACCAAAAGGTGGAGGAAGCTGCTGGCCTTAAATCCTTTCCCTTTATGGTGGGCAGGGGGATTGGTAAAACCATGTAGATCCTTGGCTGATTTAACTAAAAATATTAATTTAATGAATTCCCATTGGCAGAACACCATGGGGTGATTTTTCTTAAAATTCGAAATTAACAAAGCTCATTCGCAGTGTGCGCTGAAAACTATAGACTGTAATGTAATTGGGTAATCCTATTTTGCTTGTTAACCCCAACTTCTTTTAGGAAGAAGGGTGTCTTTGTCCCTAAACTAAAACTAAAAAAATCCCTAAACTGTCAACTTCCCCAACACAGACCTTTAAATGGAGGGGGATGAAAATCCAAAATTCTTAAATCATCCCAATTTGTTATGTGCAGCATCCCCAACACAGGCCTTTAAGTGGAGGGGGTTCTGAAATCCCAAATTCTCAAATCTTCCCAATTTGTTTTCTGTCCAGCTTCCCCAACACAGGCCTTAAAGTGGAGGGAGGTCTGAAAACCAAAATTCTTAAATCATCCCAATGTTTCCGTCCAACTTCCACAACACATTCCAATGTAGAGGGGGTTGGGGTCTGAAAAACCACCTGCTTTATCACCATGTGTTTATTTCAAAGCAAAAGGTTGGGTGAAATAATAATTGCCTTATGCATTTATACAAATTTGTAAACCAATCTGCTAGAATTTTCAGCGTGCTTGAAAATCGAAAATTGCAAAGCATTGTATATGTAAATTCATTTTGTTCATGTACCAGTGTTGATTATTTCTTGAAGTGAGATCTGAAGTAAAGTATTGTGATTTGTGTTTTTCAGAGCCAACTTGTGTGATTATTTGTGTAAAAACAAGTTGAATTGTGAGCCACAAGGAAAGTGGCGTGTGCAGTTTAGTGCGATTTTCATTACCTATCATCCAGATGAATACAAATATATTTCCTGTACACAGGCCTGGTTTGTTGCTCATTGGTAGCTCAGGGGGAGGGATCTAAGGGGAATTATTTATTTATTTACTTATGTTGTTGCTTATAATGCGGCACACACCCATAGGCCTCAGGGCACACAACAGAATGAATCGGAAATAGGGCTGAACAAAGAACTGACCTCTAAAAGTTTGTTGTGTGACACCTTGATTGGGGAGGGAAGGGAATCCCTGTGTTGAGGGTGGCCTCTCAATAAACCACTACAGACCTCAGGTAGCTGGAAACAGCGGGCTGTACACAGTGTGTTCTCGCTTGCTGTTCAATCAACCTGATTGGCTGAGTGCCCACCCCCGGGTGCGTATGCCAATTTAATGATAATACAATAGTCTTACATTTCTCCGCGTACAGAGTGGTGTGAGCGCACCGTTTAGAAGTTTGGTTAAAAAATTAAGTTACAATCGCTCATCTGTCACCTCTTTCTTCGGCGCCGCATCCCTTGGTTTGAAATATGTCCCATAAGTACATCCGCATCCGATTCCATCAGCATGAAGCAGGGTACAGTCACCCCCACCCAGCACTACACCCCACTAAATGGAAACCTCCACATTGAGCATCACTGAGAGCTAGGTTGGACATGTCGGGAGGATAGCTCAGGGGCAACGCGCTTGCCTTGGGAGCAAGAGGACACAGAGCAACACAGGTTCAAACCCTGGGTCTGAGCTTAGAAACCTATGGATCATAAGTGCTTTATAAATAACCAATTACAATTACAATCCACATAGCGTAAAGTATTTTGGTGGCCTCACTCCTATGTGGATACCCACGGCATCACCTACAGAAATGCCCACACTCCTTCCTGGGTGTGCACCAAAGTCAATATTTCCCCAATCTGATGCAAGACATGTGTCATCCCCCTTAATTGATGACATTTAATATTTTCCGACAATCTTAGTTTATACAACAGGCCCCTTCATCCTATTTTGCTGGAACTCTCATGTTCTGACTTTCCCCCACCCCCATTTCAGGACATTGCATCTGCCCTTGGTCCCCATGCATCAAATCTGAACCCCCTCCCCCAAAAAAAAGTATTCAAACTCTTCACCGTCAAACTCACCCTAATCTCGGTTGTTCAATGGACCCACTTTTGATACCCAAAGATGTCCCCCATTGACTTTGCAACATTTGAGAATTCCTAATGCTTTATTTTGATATATCCGCTTCAAGGGTCAGAAGAAAGGCGTGCTCCCTGGGTTCTAGATGCGTTGTGGCCTGCATGCCAGGGCGGGCTCCCTGGGTTCTAGATGCATTGCGGCCTGTATGCCAGGCGGGCTTCCTGGGTTCTAGATGCATTGTGGCCTGTATGCCAAGATGGGCTCCCTGGGTTCTAGATGCGCTGCAGCCTGTATGCCAGGGTAGGCTCCCTTGGTTCTAGATGCGTTGTGGCTTGTATGCCAGGGCGGGCTCCCTTGGTTCTAAAGGCATTGTGGCTTGTATGTCAGGGTGGCTCCCTGGGTTCTTGATGCGTTGTGGCCTGTATGTCAGGGTGGGATCCCTTGGTTCTAGATGCGCTGAGGCCTGTATGTCAGGGTGGGCTCCCTTGGTTCTAGATGCGGCTTGTATGCCAGGGCGGGCTACCTTGGTTCTAGATGTGCTGTGGGTTGTATGCCTAGGTGGGCTCCCTGGGTCCTCGATGTGCTGTGGTCTCTATGCCAGGGCGGGCACCCTCGGATCTAGATGCATTGCGGCCTGTATGACAGAGCGGGCACTCTGGGTTCTTGATGCATTGCGCCCTGTATGCCAGGGTGGGCTCCCTGGGTTCTAGACGCGCTGTGGGCTTTATGCCTGGGTGGGTTCCCTTGGTTCTAGATGCGCTGTGGCTTGTATGCCAGGGCGGGCTCCCTTGGTTCTAAATGTGTTGTGGCTTGTATGTCAGGGTGGCTCCCTGGGTTCTAGATGTGTTGTGGCCTATATGCCAGGGTGGGCTCCCTGGGTTCTTGATGTGTTGTGGCCTGTATGTCAGGGCAGGCTCCCTTGGTTCTAGATGCGCTGAGGCCTGTATGCCAGGGTGGGCTCCCTTGGTTCTAGATGCGTTGTGGCTTGTATGCCAGGGCGGGCTCCCTGGGTTCTAGATGCGCTGCGGCCTGTATGCCAGGGTGGGCTCCCTGTGTTCTAGATGCCCTGTGGCCTGTATGCCTGGGCGTGCTCCCTTGGCTCTAGATGTGCTGCGGCCTGTGTGCCAGGGTGAGCTCCCTGGGTTCTAGATGTGTTGTGGCCTGTATGCCAGGGTGGGCTCCCTGGGTTCTAGATGTGTTGTGGCCCTTAAGCCAGGGCAGGCTCCCTGGGTTCTAGATGCGTTGTGGCCTATATGCCAGGGAGGGATCCCTGGGTTCTAGATGCGCCACTGCCTGTATGCCAGGGTGGGCTCCCTTGGTTCTAGATGTACTGTGGCCTGTATGCCAGGGTGGCTCCCTGGGTTCTAGACATGCTGTGGCCTGTAAGCCAGGGCAGGCTCCCTGGGTTCTAGATGTGCTGCGGCCTGTATGCCAGGGCGGGCTCCCTGGGTTCTAGATGTGTTGTGGCCTCTATGCAAGGGCGGGCTCCCTGGGTTCTTGGTGCGTTGTGGCCTGTATGTCAGGGTGGGCTCCCTTGGTTCTAGATGCATTGCAGCTTGTATGCCAGGGTTGGCTGTCCTTGGTTCTAAATGTGTTGTGGCTTGTATGCCAGGGCGAGCTCCCTTGGTTCTAGATGTGTTGTGGCTTGTATGCCAGGGCGGGTTCCCTGTGTTCTAGATGTGCTGTGGCCTGTATGCCAGGGGGGGCACCCTGGGTGCTTGATGCATTGCAGCCCTGTATGCCATGGTGGGCTCCCTTGGTGCTAGATGCATTGCAGCCTATATGCCAGGGTGGGAACCATGGGTTCTAGATGCGTTGTGGCCTGTATGCCAGGGCGTGCTCCCTGGGTTCTAGATGCGTTGCAGCCTGTATGCCAGGGCAGGCTCCCTGGGTTCTAGATGCGTTGTGGCTTGTATGGCAGGGCGGGCTTCCTGGGTTGTAGATGTGCTGCGGCCTGTATGCCAGGGTGGGCTACCTGGGTTCTAGATGCGCTGCGGCCTGTATGCCAGGGTGGGCTTCCTGGGTTCTAGATGCACTGTGGCCTGTATGCCAGGGCGGGCTCCCTGGGTTCTAGATGCGTTGTGGCTTGTATGTCAGGGTGGAGAACATTTTTTTTGTGCAAAGGGCGAATCATCTTGAAAATCTGCGGGAAAATTGGGAATTTTGGCCAAAAGAATTATTTTAAAGAGTATATTCCATCTGGTTTCCGCTTACTTGGAACAAGTCAATGATTTCTTTAAATTAATGGATTTCTTTTTGTTTGAAAAACACTTTTCCTTAATAACTTTGTCTCATTGTCTAAAAATCAGTATTCTTGTCATGTCGAATTCAAAAAAAGATATCGATTTGTCACATCAACAGTTTGACAATATCTGGGCCTACCAAGATGCACCCGCAAAAATAATGTTGCCACAAAATCCCCCCAATTTACTTCTGTTCTGAATTCCTTTCAGGAAGCCTGGCTCACGTCCAGATAAACTGTGAATAATGCAACTTGCCGCCAATTTACCAGAATACGCTTCCTCTACCCTGCTGCCAGGTTTGGGTGAGTTTGGCCTCGCGGGGTCTATAAGGCACGCATGGCTGGAGTTCCCAAACGGTCTGGTAGAGGGAGGCATGGGCTGTGACCCTACCATGGAGAACGCCCAGATTCGGTTGGGTTCAGGGGACCAGTGGCTATAAGTGAGTGTGTCATCTCTTTGACCTCACTATGGATAAAGGCCCAGGCTTGTTAGGCTTAGGAGATCAGTGGCTGTAACTGAGTGTGCCATCTGTTTGACCTCACTATGGAGAAAGTACCAGATTTGTTAGGCCTCAAGAGATCAGTCACTGGAACTGAACGTGTCATCTCTTTGACCCCACTATGGAGAAAGGCCAAGACTTGTAAGGCCTCAGTAGATCAGTGGCTGTAATTGAGTGTGTCACCTCTTTGACCTCACTATGGAGAAAGTCCCAGACTTGTTCAGCCTCAGGAGCACTTGTTAGGCCTCAGGAGATCAGTGGCTGTAACTGAGAGTGCCATCTGTTTGACCACACTATGGAGAAAGGCTCAGACTTGTTAGGCCTCAGGAGCACTTGTTAGGCATCAGGAGATCCGTGGCTGTAAGTGAGTGTGCCAACTTTTTGACCTCACTATGGGGAAAGGCCCAGACTTGTTAGGCCTCAGGAGATCCGTGGCTGTAACTTAGTGTGGCATCTTTTTGACCTCACTATGGGGAAAGGCCCAAACTTGTTAGGCCTCAGGAAATCAGTGGCTGAAACTGAGTGGGTGATCTCTTTGACCTCACTGTGGAGAAAGGCCCAGACCTGTTAGGCCTCAGGAGCACTTGTTAGGCCTCAGGGGAGCTGTGGCTGTAACTGAGTGTGACATCTCTTTGACCTCACTATGAAGAAAGGCCCCAAGTTTTTAGGCCTCAGGAGATCAGTGGCTGTAACTGAGTGTGTCATCTGTTTTACCTCACTATGGAGAAAGGCCCAGACCTGTTAGGCCTCAGGAGATCACTGACTGTAGCTGAGTGTGCCATCTCTTTGACCTCACTATGGAGAAACGCCCAGACTTGTTAGACCTCAGGGGATCAGTCGCTGTAACTGAGTGTGCAATCTTTTTGACCACACTTTGGCGACAGGCCCAGACTTGTTAGGCCTCAGGAGATCACTGACTGTAACTGAGTGTGCCATCTCTTTGACCTCACTATGGAGAAACGCCTAGACTTGTTAGACCTCAGGGGATCAGTCGCTGTAACTTAGTGTGCAATCTTTTTGACCACACTTTTGCGACTGGGCCAGAATTGTTAAGCCTCAGGAAATCTGTGGCTGTAACTGAGTGTGTCATCTCTTTGACCTCACTATGGAGAAAGGCCCAGACTTGGTAGGGCTCAAGAGCACTTGTTAGGCCTCAGGAGATCCATGGCTGTAACTGAGTGTGTCATCTTTTTGACCTCACTATGGAGAAACGCCCAGAATTGTTAGGCCTCAGGAGATCAGTGGCTGTAACAGAGTGTGCCATCTTTTTGACCTCACTAAGGCCCTGAGTTTTTAGGCCTCATGAGATCAGTGGCTGTAACTGAGTGTCATCTTTTTGACGACCCTATGGAGAAAGGGCCAGAATTGTTAGGCCTCTGGAGCACTTGTTAGGACTCAGGAGGTCCGTGGCTGTAACTGAGTGTGTCATCCCTTTAACCTCACCAAGGAGAAAGGGCCAGACTTGTTAGGCCTCATGAGATCCGTGGCTTAAAAACTGAGTGTTCCATCTGTTTGACCTCACTATGGAGAAAGGGCCAGACTTGTTAGGCCTCAGAAGATCAGTTGCTGCAACTGAGTGAGTGTGCCATTTTTTCTTACCTCACTAGAGAGAAAGGCCCAGACTTGTTAGGCCTCAGGAGATCAGTCACTATAACTGAGTGTGTCATCTGTTTGACCTCACTGTGGAGACAGGCCAAGACTTGTTAGGCCTCGGGTGCACTTGTTAGGCCTCAGGAGATCACTGGCTGTAACTGAGTGTGCCATCTCTTTGACCTCATTATGGAGAAAGGCCCAGACTTGTTAGGCCTCATGAGATCACTGACTGTAACTGAGTGTGCCATCTCTTTGACCTCATTATGGAGAAAGGCCCAGACTTGTTAGGCCTCAGGAGATCACTGACTGTAACTGAGTGTGCCATCTCTTTGACCTCACTATGGAGAAAGGCCCAGACTTGTTAGGCCTCAGGAGATCAGTCGCTTTAACTGAGTGTGCCATTTTTTGACCACACTTTGGCGAAAGGACCAGAACTGTTAGGTCTCAGGAGATCACTGACTGCAACTGATTGTGCCATCTTTTTGACCTCACTATGGAGAAAGGCCCATAATTGTTAGGCCTTAGGAGATCAGTGGCTGTAACTGAGTGTGTCACCTCTTTGACCCCACTATGGAAAATGCCTCAAGTTTTTAGGCCTCACGAGATCAGTAGCTGCAACTGAGTGTGTCATCTTTTTGACCTCACTATCGAGAAAGGGCCAGACTTGTTAGGCCTCAGGAGATCTGTGGCTGAAACCCAGAGTGCCATCTTTTTGACCTCACTATGGAGAAAGGCCCATACTTGTTAGGCCTCAGGAGATCACTGAATGTAACTGAGAGTGCCATCTTTTTGACCTCACTATGGAGAAAGGTCCAGAATTGTTAGGCCTTAGGAGATCAGTGGCTGTAACTGAGTGTGTCACCTCTTTGACCTCACTATGGAAAATGCCTCAAGTTTTTAGGCCTCACGAGATCAGGGGCTGCAACTGAGTGTGTCATCTTTTTGACCTCACTATCGAGAAAGAGCCAGACTTGTTAGGCCTCAGGAGATCACTGGCTGTAACTGAGAGTGCCATCTTTTTGACCTCACTATGGAGAAAGGTCCAGAATTGTTAGGCCTTAGGAGATCAGTGGCTGTAACTGAGTGTGTCATCTTTTTGACCTCACTATCGAGAAAGGGCCAGACTTGTTAGGCCTCAGGAGATCAGTGGCTGCAACTGAGTGTGTCATCTTTTTGACCTCAATATGGAGAAAGGCCCAGACTTGTTAGGCCTCAGGAGATCACTGAGTGTGCCATCTTTTTGACCTCAATATGGAGAAAGGCCCAGACTTGTTAGGCCTCAGGAGATCAGTGGCTGTAACCGAGTGTGACATCGTTTTGTGACTACTCGGCAGGAGAGAGCAGAGGTGAGTTTGAGTGAGTTTGGGAGCGCTCAGGTCTGATTCAGGAGCTCAAGCAGTGTCTTGTGAGAACTTGTGAGTTTGCCGAAATCTGGCGAATGGATTATGTTCGGTTCACAAGCTTGGGGAGAGATGGAAGTACGACCAGACTTTTTCATGACAGGCTCTGCAAGAGCGCCCGACGTGGGACTGGCCTTGTAACAGCCCTACCCCTGGACCTGTCCAATGTCGGACTGGCCCAATAACCGGCCTTCCCCTGGGCCTGTCCGACATGGGACTCGCCCTATAACAGCCCTACCCCTAGGCCTGTCCGATGTGGGGCTGTCCCTATAACCGGCCTACCCATGGGTCTGTCGGGAAATCTTCTGGTTTCCCAGTCGCCAGCATTGACAGGCTCAGGTGGCTTTCCTGGTCCTGGGCGGGGAACACAGTCTAAGAATCACAGTACCCCATTAGTGATTAACCCCGACTCATAGTTTGCGTCACATTGTCCCATCACGCCTTTCTTCATGTTATTTATTGGCTGCGGGGCTTTCACTGAATTCATAACACAAGAGCACACAGCATGCCCGGCTGAAAATGTGTGAGTGGCCTTTTAAACCTGATGGATGCCCCCCCACCCCCTGCTTATAGCAAAAACAGTATGAGGCACCCATTATAACGTCAACAGAAATAAGGTTATAGCCGTCGATTAGCAGGAGACAACCAGCCAGCAGGGATCTTACAGACTACTGCCCACCAAAGAGCTCTAAACCCTTCTTTCTCAGTACTTGACTGATGTGGAGGAACCAGTGTTAGAAGGCAATGAGGTGTTAACACTTCTCTATATTCCATAGGAAGGGCTCCAGGAAACACCACTTATATTGCGAGTGTTGCAAAGCGCACATTTTAAGCCTCAGAACGAAAATAGAGAAAGAAATGTATTTCCTTGTTACAAGACTGCTAACTGGCAACATGGGGCCGTTGGCTGGGGCCACTTTCATTCGTAAATCTTGAAAGACCTTTACGCCGTCCCTGGCACACACGCTCCTTAGCAGGCGTTACTTCTTCTTATGGTGGAAACACCTCTTAGCTTCACGTGAATAAGGACCCACACTTTTACACAAGGTTTGTAACACGGCAATTGCTGCATGCAGATATTGTATATTGTTAGGGTGAGGGCCTGCTTTTATTTCATTTGCTTATAATTACGATACAGCAAATTGTGCATTCAATAGAAAATACTGTAAAATAGGCCAGCAGCACCTATTAAAGCACTGCGATTCAGAGACGTTTTTATGGGAGGGGCAAAAGGGGCACTTGCCCAGGGCCCCCACCTTGGAGGGCGCCACACAAGGCTAGCTGATCTGAAGAAGTAAGCTTCCTCTGTTCACCAGTCTTAAATGGCACACGTCAGGATATTTTATGGGGTGCTGCTGAGGCTCTAACCCATTGCCTTTCTGTTTTGGCAAGTGTATTCTGCCTTGATCAATTCATCATGTATTGCTTTCTGTGTTCACTGTGGTATACAGAGTTTGTGTGTTCTTTACGGCATAACTCTGTAGCATTCTTTCCTTCCCATGGGAATTATGTTGATCATGTGCAATAGGCAACGGTGAAAGGCATATTGAGAAATTGAGTGCCACAATAGTTCAGAAGTTAGCTCAGTGTGTATTAAACCCATTTCAGAGATATGTGTTCATATGCAAAATTAGAATATCACATTCCAGCAAGGCTGGCTGAGCCTTTCCTATGTCTGAAGTTTATAAAACTGCCTGCATATGTACTTGGATTTGCAGAACAACTTCTGCTATTATCAGCAATGTACCTGCACCAGATAGGTACATAGATGCACGCTGGAGAGGTGCGGCTTGACTTCCGGACTTACGAGGCTCGAAGTGTTGGAGCTGCGACGGAGCTGCGAGTGAGAGGGAGCCGCGAGCCGCGAGCCGGGTGAGAGCTGCTGTGTCACGGCGGGCTGGCCTGACACGTTTTAACGGGCTCGAACGTGCGTGGCGCCCGGAGTGCTCTGGCTCTGCTGGAAGCTTGCTGGAGGGCTGGCTTGACGCGGATTAGCACTCGCAACTCCTGACTCCTGACGACTGCAACCACGGCAACTGGAGTTTTATGGCTCCGTTGGAGGCTTGAACCGTGTGAGCTGCTGTATTGCGGCGGGCTGATTTGACACGTCTCACCCCTCAGCAACACCTGACAGCTGTAGCCGCGGGGCTCGAACGTAAGTGGCACCCGGAGTGATCTGGGTTTGCTGGAAGCCTGCCGGAGGCGAGCAAAAGAGGTATTGCCACAGGAACCTGATCTCAGGGTGGGCTTATGACCCGGACACGGCCGACTAACTTACAGGTATCGTGATTTTCCTCACGCTAAGACGTTTGCTGGGTGGCCAGCCCCATGGTTGATCGAGTGTACATTGCACTGCAATATTTAGATTAAGGTGACCGCTGACACCATAATATATGCCAGTACAATTGTAACATCCACAGGGAACTCGGCGAGCTGGTCTGGGGACACTTATGTGACTAAGTAGGCCGGTAAAAGCACTACTGAGGACCCTATTTTTAATTTTTGGATCTACAGCAGCACATTACAAGTTATACTCACTTTACTCCTAAGATAAGAGCATTAGGGTCTGAATTTTGGAGATAGTGAGCACTGAAAGGCAAGCGCACCTACTGTGACCCTGAAGCTATTTTTGTGCTGCTGAACTCATAGCGTCTATAGTGGATCAATTTCCAGACAGCACAGCTTTATATATTAATAACGACTTAAAACAGATTAACCCTATGCCTCCACGTAAGAAGCTCCAAGCACCCTACAATCTGCGACAGCGGAAAATAGGGAATAGCCCAACGAAAGGTGAGAGAGCGATGGATAATGTGAAGCCAACAAAGCTAGCACCGGTTACCAAAGGTGCAATAACAGATTTTTTTCCAGTGAACCTACATCCTGAAAATAACTCTACCATTATGGATGAGGGGGAGGCGAATAATACGGACCCGCAGGATCAAGAGAGCTTTGGAGATATTGATAACAACTCTCTACTGGAACTATGCCTCTCTATGCAAAGATCGATGACACCTGCGGTGATCAAAGCATTACAACCGGCTCCGAGAAATCAAACCGAGGGAGCTACTCAATCACTGAAAGCCGGCCTTGTGAGATTATCAACAACACCCAATTTAGAAATCCACAACGACTCCGAGCTGGAATTTAGAGAGGAGGACGCAAGCTGTATTACATCACCCAGCCCCATAAACCTGGCTGAATTACAATCGTCAGTTGCATCTGTACAATTTGCACTCAAGATCCTGCTAAAAATGTGTGGACGCATATTGGAAACCACATTAAGTATACATACACAAAATCCTGCTACAGAAACAACTACTGTCAGACCTTCAGAGGTGAGCTTGGTCCCAATTCCAACAGTACCCGAGACAGTGGAAAACCCGGAAAGGTCTCCTAATATAGTTAACACATTTGAAGTATTTCTCTCCCGTAAACAGCAGAGACTCGCAAAAAGAGCTGCAATGAGAAAGAAGGCTGGTGAGGTGATACCCCCGGTAATGGAGATCGAGACACCAGGGAAGAACAAGAAAAAACTGAGGAAACCAATCACAGGTGGGGGCAAACGTAAGAAGAAGCAAGCTGGCTATCTAACAAGCTGGGTACTGTCAGATGATGAAGGGGACCACGATATAGAAGGTGGAACTACCCCCGTACCTGTTAATATAGCTGATACAGAACAGCCAGAGGAGTTTTATGTAATAGATGGTGAAGGTAACATACCAGCTGTCAGCGATCAAAGCAATACGGAACCTGTGGCCAACTCTAAGAATAAGGAGGTTCTTCCCAAAGAGAACAGGATATGCCTCATTAAAAATGTGTACCAACAAAGTGAAAACTGCTGGCTTGCTAGAACTGAGCTAATGACTAGATTCCACGCTGTCCCACAACTACGAGTACTAAGATCAGACGACTTTGAATTTGTTGAGCCGCTGCAAGTGCCGAATGCCAATGTCTCCGCCATCCATTGTAAATTTATTTCTTCTGCCCAATTGATACGGAATTACAAAGAAAGTCTTCGAGAAGTCGACATCGAAGTAGATACCGATCCTGATCAGGAGGATCCAAATTGGCCACGTAAAATCCCTTTAGTGGTAAAAGAACCTACCGAAAGTCTGCCTAAACTGAAAAGCGATCAGGTAGTGATAGCTGATGTCCAAAATGTGTTAACTTGGCTAGTATCAGCACTACCGAAGGTGGTGAACTCAAATTGAACTCCCTCACTTGTATCATGGAATTGCAGAGGTTTTAAGCACCTATTTACCTCGACAGGTTCTCTCCAGCTCTTAACTGAAAACACTTGTATATGTCTGCAAGAGACCTGGTTGAGGACATCTATTATCCTCAACGGTTATTCAATTTACCAATCTCTTGTGATGAAGGGAAGGAGAGGGAGACCTTATGGAGGACTGATCATAGGTATTAGAAACACTGTTAAATCTAGACAGCTGGAGACATTATCCAGCGATAAAGTGATTGCAGTGGAAATGGAGAGTATAAGCGATGGAGGCAAAGAAAACATACTCATCATTAATCTATATAGCCCACCTTATGGAAATGGAACCGAACCTATTCAAGAAGCAATTCATGAATTACTAGCAGCATGGGTGATTGATCCGACTAATAAATCGGTAATTATTGCTGGGGACTTCAATTGTCATATGTCAGGTGTAGCTGGTTCTACGAATAATCCTCTGCTGAATCCAACAAATAATATGAAGCATAAAATTAAAGATCCAATTGGTACCTCTTGGCAGACATTTTTTAATGAATGGGAAATGGAGATGATAAACGGTAGAACCCCAAGCGACAATCCTGGAAACTATACCTGGCATAGTAGGAAAGCAAAAAGTGCCTTAGACTATATATTTGTGAGCCCTCAGATGGCCCTGAATGTAAGAGATTTAAAGATCACCACAAACGATTGGAGCGACCACTCTACTCTTGTGTTAATGTGTAATATAGGTGTGACAACTACATATACCAAACCCCTGGGGGACATGTCATCTAATCACTCGGGCACTCGAATACGCTGGCCGGATAAAAACATTAACGCGGCTGGAAATTCGGTACAAACTATGGACGATAACATACTGTCCCAGCTCCAAAACATGTCCTTAAATGAGGTGGAACAATGGGCCACCACTTTTTCCTCTTTACATGCGACATCTGTAGTAAACCAAATAGCGACAGATGATAAAATGTCAGTAACATACGACAAAAGTATAAGAGATGCCAAACGCAAGTTGAGAGCTGAAATTCGACAGGCTAAATGTACCAGCAAATCCTTTGGAGACTACCATGGAGTATGCAGAACCCTAAAAAACAAATACAGAGGGTGGATTAAAGCCAAAAGAATTGAGCAAAAACTTAAGCAATGGCAGTCAATGGTTCAAATCATATGCTCCAAAAACTCGAGAAGCATATGGTCTTTACTTGGCCAAGCAAGGGGCAATGGTTGTAGGGATCTGATCAACCCGATAAGTGCAAATGAATGGTCAGACTTCCTTATGTGCCAAAATATCCCCAATGAAGAGGTGGGTAAGCCGGTAGAAAAGATGACACCAAGGTCCGTCCCATTCAACTTAACAAATGAACATTTAATTTGTAAAATTAAAAAGCTTAAGTCATCTAGGGCGCCTGGGCCCAATGGTCTTTCAAATGCTGTACTGAGGAGCCAACCGGAATTTTGGGCTAAATTTGTAAGCATACTATTTGGCAAAGTACTAGCAGTCGGGAGGATTCCTAAATCATGGCAACATGCCTATTTAATTCCAATCTTTAAGAAAGGAGTCAAGAAAGATCCCTGTAATTACAGACTACTTTCAATGTTAGACTGCACAGGGAAACTCTTTGCAGCACTTCTATTGGAGAAATTAGAAGAATGGGCGTCCAAAACTGAAATATTCAATACATTTCAAAGTGGCTTCCGGAGAGGATATTCAACAACCCATAATATTATTATCTTGGACACCCTGCGCGCAAAAGCAATGAGGAAAGGAAATCCACCTCTATATGCTTTGTTTGTAGACTTTAAAGCAGCCTTTGACTCGGTTCGTCGTGAAAAATTGTGGGCAAAACTTGAACTATTAGGCTGCCCCGAGATCCTCCTGTACTACCTAAAATTACTGCATGAGGATAACACAGTGGCCTGCAGACTTAGTAATCAGGGGGACTTCACAGCGAAGATCCCACAAAACCGAGGCGTCAAGCAGGGTTGCGTGACGGCCCCATTCCTGTATAATTTGTTCACATATGACCTACCAGGTGTCATTTTAAGTGAACATAATTGTCCTCCTGTTGTTGGTTCCATCCACTGTGCGGTACTAGCGTACGCCGATGATTTGATTATTATGGACCACACATTTAGTGGCTTACGGAGGTCCGCACTGAAGCTGTGGGAATATGCTACAAACAACGACCTAATCATCAACCAGGAGAAAACTCAGGTGATAGCTTTTTCAAACAAGAAGATAGCACGACCCAGATTAATTTTGCATGAAATAGAAATTAAATATACCCAACAATATAAATATCTAGGGGTCGAAATAGAGGCCAAGTTGGATTATAACATCTGCATTCAAACAAGAAAACATCGGGCAGCACAAGTAACGTCATTGATCAGCCAATTTGCAAGGCAGAACTGTGGAATGTCACTATATGGAATCTGTCAAATCTACACCCAGGTGCTAACCCCAATGGTGGTCTATGGACTGGAAGCGCTACTACAGATGGATTTAAGCTGGCTGCAAGTGATAGAGGGGAAGTTCTGGAGAAGAATCCTAGGTCTCCCTCAATCTATCCCAATGGCATTGCTAAGATTGGAGGTTGGGGTTTCCTCATTGAGGTCTATCGTCCTGAAAAGGAGAGCAGAACTGTATTTAAAGATGTCTAATCAACCAGAGTCTCGACTATTAAAAGAATTTAACATGGAAAGTACAAAGGAATCCACCAAATGCCATCTGAAAAAGGAGATCGAAGCCCTTCTGAGAACAATATGTTGGACTATGAGTGGAGAGAAACTTACTGATCCTCAAAAAAAAGCACTATCTAAAACAATCGACCTTTGGGACTGGCTAGAAAATTATGCACATCTTGACAAGCTTTCAAAATACAAATGTATTCATCACATGCTCTATACATTTAAACAAATGCAGCCATACTTATCCCTCAGTCCCTCTAGCAGACTTAGACGATTTCTACTCTTACTGAGGGTTGATAACCTACCGCTGCTGACTAACAAAAGCAAATATAATGGTTTGACCTCTACAGAGAGATATTGTAGACTTTGTAAGAATAAAGGATGCAAAGAAACAGCTTATCATGTACTCTCCAGATGTGTCAATATGATGGATACTTACGTAGTAAATTTTGGCAACTTTGTCCATGATACGGAGTTCATAAGGGAACCTGCCTTCTGGCAACGCCTCATGAACACTCAGAGTATGCAGTTGCAGATCGCCACCTTTAGAGTATGGTCGGAAATTGAAAGAACTTTGAAGATCTCTATATGAATTAGTTAAACAGCAGGTTATTGATTACGGAAGTGGTTCATGATCTCTGTTATATGTGTTTTAGTATTCTCAGTATGTGCAATCGTTATTAAGTTTGAATGATCTGAAGAATTGTAAGTGTAATAAGTCCAAACTATGCTGTGTTTAATAGTATTTTAAACATTTTCTTTTTATTTTTTATAATTGATTAGTTGATTAGCTGATTAGAATCAATATGTAATATGTAATAAGTAATATGATGAACTTATATAATTTATCAGTATGTGTAAAGTTTAAATATAAACTGTAACACATTATTAATAAATAAAAAGATAGGGGTTTCTATAAAAACTAACATATCATCTGTATGTTGAAGGTCTAGAAATTAGTTTGTTCAGATGGGGTGTTGTAAAACCTAGGCAACCGCCTCCAACAATGGCATAAACTGTTAGTCCAAGAGGTGAATAAGTATCCAAATTCAAGACTATGGAACAACAGCGTTCATGTTTGTATCCTGGTTTTGCCATTAGACGATACAGTGATCCTGGTCAATTCATCTAATTATATCTTACATTACTGTGCTGTCTTCTGTGATGTTTGCCTTCTTCCATGCTGCTGGTATCATTTAGCCCATTACTTGATCTTTCTTCTTATGTAGGCCATATGGGCGGAAGGGGTGGTAGACAGAAGAGAGAGGACCTTATGTTGCAGGCCTCAGGCAAGCACATTTTATGGTCTGCTTGTCTGACACAAAAATGGTTTGCTTTTTGGCAGTAGTCAAAGGTTTGTATGCATGTTTATGAATGAAAATGTCACAAGCCATTGTTTTGGAAATCTTTAAAGCTTTAAAATACAAAAGACAAACCCAGATTAAATGTGTTAAATCATATAGATTGCTTTGCTGGTTCTTATATACTTCCCTTGATGATGGAGAGAATGAAGCTAGAATAATTCCCATTTTGCATAACACCTTTCTACGATATTTTGTTTAAAAATTGTCAAGTTTGGTAATGTGATTTGTATACTTTCCAAGACAGTTTTTTAAAAATATAATTAGATAATTTTAGTTCATGATAAGAACTGGAAAAGAAAGTGATCAAATGCAGAAATTGCAGAGTTGGCACAAATCCCAGCTTCACCCCTTCACCCCTTAACCAATGTGTGATCCTGGGCATCTCATTTCATCTTGTATTGCCTACACTCTCAATATTGCCAGTCCCTAAACCTTTCACAATTGTCAGCCCTTCCGAGTGATTTCCTTCTCATGGTCTGATCCTCATAAAAGCCTTTTTCATGGTTCCACTGTGTTAATAGTGAGCATAATTATATCGCACAGCACAGGCATTTGTTCCTTTGATATTTAAAGGCAACACTATTTGAAAACCATGTCCCACTTCTAATCTCAGTCTGGATAAAGACACCTTCCTGGTAGCTTCTAACCTGCCTCCACTACCCATGCTATGGTATGTGTAGTGTTCTCCTTCCTTCCATTTGGTGGTCTCTATCCATGCATGAGCACTTTGCATTCTGTTAGGCAGCTAATGTGAGTCCTCTGTCTTGTATGGGTTACATGTACCTTTTACACACGGCCCTGCATTAATGCTACAGGCTGCATACCTTCCTGGATGTTATTGATAACAAGTCTCCTGTATGCACTAGTACAGTAACCTCTTTGTAGACTGCTAATGTTGCTCTTCAAATGCTACGTGTTTATCATTCTGATTAGAGCAAGAATGAAGAGGGTAAAGGGAATTTAAAGGGAGTTAACATGCTTACTATGCTGCGAGACAGCATATCAACCTATAGGATGTGAGTGTGATGGGTGGAGAGTGAGGGGGGGGCAACCAGTATTCTTGATCCCTTAATTCCTTTGGTTTGGTGGAGGGGGGCCCCCAAAGATGTCCGTTCCCAGGGCCCCAAAAGTGCTTAAGATGGCCCTGAAACATGTAAATATGGGCACAGACCAGAAGGGTAGCAGAGGCAACTTGGGTTAAATCCCAGTGTAGCGGTTAGAAGCAGAAGGGCACATGCATTAAGCACAACCTAAATACATAAATCGTCCAACCGTCAGCTGGTGATGGTGGAGGAAGATACCAGCGTGACATGGGGGCAGCGCAGAGAGGCGTGATGCCAGTGACCATCCCCCTTCACCCCCCCCCCACATCTCATTCTGGTGCGTGCAGTAATCACCGGGGGTGGGGGGAGCGGAGAGATAAGGGTCGGCCATATGCCAATGCACGTCTCATGCGCCCCCTTACGGGAGAGGAGGTGCCCTTTCAAAGCAGGCCTGAAGGACTGAAATGCAGTTATTTGGGGCGCGGCCTTCCAGGGTATGGGGTTAAAAGGGTAAATGAGAGAACGCTTGAGGGGTCACATCGGGGAAAGGGATGGTGAGGTGAAGAGGGGTTGGGACTGCAGAGTGTCAGGTTATAGAATTGGATGAACTGCTGCCTTAATCTACTGAGTTACCCTTCCACGTGTGCATCTCCTGATCACCCCCACCGCCTAACTTTTTAAAGGGGTTTTTACAGAACTCATGTTTAACTCCTCGTGCCATTATATCAAGACTCAACATTAGGTGTCTATTCTCCACTCGAAAAAGCCAACACGTTCCTAGAAACTGCCGGAGTGACTGGATCAGACACGCAGACCTCTCTTGCCCCATGCCCAAACCGCGGCCCTCTCGCCCACAGGATGCCTGCGTGTTTCAGGCACAGAAACTGCTAAAAGCCTATAGGCCTTTACTGGGATCCTGGCAACAACGTGCTAGGCCTGGCATGTCATCCACATAATCTGGTGTTATTATTTATTTAATCTCTAAACCCGCTGGCTTCTGCCTGTGGAGCTCCTGCGGTCAGGCGCCCCCTGGTGAGTCAGTGTGCCGGTGTCTGGGGAGTCTGGTCAGGCGCCCCCTGGTGAGTCAGTGGGCCGGTGTCTGCGGAGCCTGGGTTGGTAAACACACGCGCACTGCAGTGGGGAGCACATGCACACGGGCAGTGTGTGGAAGCAGCACACGCAATCCAGGGCACACTGGAGCCCAGCAGAGCAATGCGTGGAATGGATGCCGTGCACAGGGGCCCGGATAGCGCACAGAAGACCCGGCTGTAGAAATGTAGGAGGCCACTCATGAAGCCAGGGGCGCAGAATTATTTACATTGCGAGAGTGGCGATAGAGTTTCATTTAGAAGGTGGCCCACTCCATATCTTGGACAACTTTCTGATTGTTTTCAAACAAAAGTATACATTTTAGGTTTCATGACAATTATCACAAACTCATACAATTAATTCTAGAACAAAGTCTCACAAAACGAAAAACACCCATTCCCAGAGGAGTCTTTAGATTTGCTCCTCATAGTTGAGCTTTGTGAACCCTTCTATATTTCTGGATAATTCACCACATTTGCTTTGCCTTCCCAGCTCATGTTAAGGGCACTGTAAGTGTGGAAAAGGGCCTTGTTTCCCGCCAGACCCAGGTCACAATGTTGGCTGGTCCAGTTCCCCCCCCCCCCCCCACACACAAACCCCCCTCCCCCGTGCTGACGCCTGTCACCCTCTAGACTGTTTAGTAAGTATTGGCAGCTAAAGAAATCGCTGTTAGTCCTGGGCACTAAAATCGAGAATAGACTCTTCAATTATTCTCAAAATTAATAATATTTTAATTACAATCAACCATTAATATCTTTGTAATTTGAAACCTCAACTTCTCTGACAACTATTATATACATTCATTTCATCAAACAAAAGGTTATTATTTGCGTGGACAATATACAAATTAATTTAACTATACCGAATTTTATCAGCAAATGATTTTCAAAATATACAATTCAGAAAGAAATGTTGTTTTAAAGAGAAAACATCCAAATGAATGATGTATACCAGCAAATCTTAATCACATTCAATGATCAGTAAAGTTCCCCTGGCCTGGACGGATCTATTGTTCGCTTCTGGAATTGGAACATTTTCCGACACCCTTCGGATTCGCTAATCCTTTGTCCTGTGTCAATACTGTCTGCTTCCCTATACAAATATATATAGGGTCTCATTGTGGGGTGGGCGCAAAGGGATACCGGGCACCGTTAAGGACATTGGTGCCGGTAATCCCTTTGCGCCCTATTCCGAGCTCCCTTTGCCGGTCCCGGGAGCAAATAACGGTACCGCAAATTGCACTTTCCCCATTCCCATTGTGCCCTATGGGGGCTCAAATGGGAATGGGGAATGGTATTTTTATTGGGGATTTAGCCGTCCCGCAAAGGTTCGACTAGACCGGTAAGTCCCCATTGAATGAGGGCAGACTCGGTACCGTTATAGGAGGCAGCCATGGTGCTATTAGCGCCATGGCTGCCTCCAATCTCGGAATGAATGCCGGTTAAATCTGCTTCAAACTGTTAATTTGGTGCTAACCTTCAATACACTTGAATCTTATCAATTTTCAATGGTTTTGAGGCCTTTTGCTCTTCACATTTAAAAGGTAATTTCATCCATTAATGTTATCTACACAATTGACGAAGATCTACCGAAAAAGTGTGTCTTATAAAATTAGCATCCAGATTTTTCTATACAAATTGATGATGTAAACTAATTATATTAAGCTCACTCTAACAAATCAACTTCCAGGGCACCAGTGGTCCAGGGATGAATATTGTTTTTTAAACCAGCTCCACATCTCTAGTACACCAGAAGGGATTCCAACAGATTCAATTATAAACCTCAATGTCTAATTATGGTAACGTAGACGGAACAGCAGGCTTATCTCCGCAAGGTCGTGAATCGTTTGTTGGTTAGTTGCAACACATCGAAAATACAATTTTTACCCAATGATAAAAGTGACTGCCCAGTCAAGGTGGTATAAAAATATCTACTTTATTATTATCCAACAGACAGTTCCAGCAACACTATCAAATACAACCCACCCTGTAAAGGAATGCAGAGGACAGAAAGGTTCAAAGAAGGAAAATGGATGCACTCTGGAGGGAGAGAGGGATAGAGCAGAGAGAGAGGTTAGCAAGGTAGAGGGGGAGAGAAGGAAGAGGGGAAGAGGAATGCCTTAAGAAGTTTCCGGAACTTAAGGAGATCAGGCTCAAGACGGAGGGCGACAGGGAGGCTATTCCAAAGGGAGGCCCTTGCTGACCATAAAGATCTCCCTCCAAATCTCTGCTTAGAGAACCTGCTCACTCGCAGAAGGTTGGAGCTAGATGAGCAGAGGGCTCGGGAGGGACAGTATTTAGGAAGGCATCAGTGAAGATATGTGGGTCCCAGGCCCCTGGAAAGCCCTGTGGACAATGCATAGGGTCTTGAACTTGATCCTTGCAGCCACCGGGAGCCAGTGGTGGGATTGCAGTGCCGGAACGAGGTGGTCCCTGGTCATGAGGCCAAGGATAAGTCTTGCAGTTCTGTTCTGGATGAGTTGCAGAGGGCACAGAGCATAGGCAGGGAGGTTGAGAAAGAGGCTGTTGCAGTAGTCAAGCCTTGAGAGAACCAGGGCTCTGAAGACAGTGAGCCTCTGGAAGAAGGAGAGGAAAGGAAGAGTACCTCTGAGGAGGTGCAGCTGGTAGTTGGACCTTTTAGAGCTGTCCAAAATGTGAGTGGAGAAGGAGAGAGTGCAGTCGAAGATGACCACCATGTTTTTTGCTTCGCATAGGGGTGGGGGCACCAGAGTGGGAAGGCGGGAGAAGGTGTCCCAATGTGAACAATCTGAGTCTTATTGGCATTGAGGCAGAGATGGTTTGCAGCACACCAAGACTGAATTGCAGACAGTCAGATATGAGCAAGGCAGAGGAGGTGGATGAGGGTAGGTTAAAGGAGAGTTGCTTGTCATCCGCATAACACTGGAAATTAGACGTGAAACTACCAATCCCACGTTCCAGGGCAGCCATGTAGACATTGAAGAACCAGGGGGAAAGGTTAGAGCCCTGGGGGGCGCTGCAGCTTGAAAGAGTGACAGTGGAGAGAAAGGGCCCAAGTTCCACCGGGGATGGGCGGTCGGACAGGAAGGAGGTTAACCACAGCCAGAACCTGACCAGTGATTCCCAGGGTGTCACAGAAATGTGAGATCAGGATGTTCTGGTTCACTGTGTCAAAGGCAGAGGAGAGGTCAAGAAGAATGAGAACAGAGGGAGTGTTAGGGTCAAGATTTGACAGTAGGTTTTCACGGGTGTTCAGAAGAGCAGTTTTCGTGCCTCTGAATGCTATAAACCAAGACTGATGGTTGTTGAAGCAACCAGCAGTTTCAGTGTGGAGGGTGAGCTGAGAGATAGCCAGCTTCTCCAGTAGTTTGCCCAGGAAAGGGGTCAGAGATGGGGTGGTAGTTTGCCGGAAGGGAGGGGTCGGCAGAGGGTTTCTAAAGCAGAGGGTGCACAAGGGAGTGTTTTTGAGAAGTTGGGAAACCTCCAGTGGCAAGGGAGAGATGGCAGAGATTTGCCAAGGCAGGGGCGAGGGAGTCAATGTTGTCCTTTATGGTTTTGGAGGGGCAGGGGTCCCCCTGTTTGGACGAGGCCTTCCTAGACCAGACTTTTCTGGCGACTTCATCAGGTGTGATGGGAGTGAGAGAGGAGAGAAGAAGTGGTGGAGGGGCTGAGGGAGGCTCCATGGGTGTTGGTGTATGATGTGGTGTGGAAATGAGAGGGGAGAGGATGTCGTGGGTATTTGCGGTGAAGTAAGAAGTCAGGGCCGAGCAGAGGTCCTGGTTGGGTGTGACAGAAGAGGCGGCCGCTGCAGGATTGGCCAGTTCCTTAGAGACTTAGAAAAATTCAGCCGTGTCGTTTGATGCCGTGGAGTTGTGTGCTTGATTAAAGACTCTTTTCTTGGTGAGGATACAGAGTCGATATTGCCTTTGAAGGAGGTGGCAGGCCAGTTTGTCAGAGGGTCTGCCTGATGCATTCCATTTCCGTTCAAGGGTAGCCAAGAGCTGCACTTTCTGGGCAGCTTCAGTCAGACCCTCATGACAGGGGTAAGGATGTCAAGGGTGTTGGAGATAGAGAGATTGAGGTTAGTGAGGGCTGGGTCAGGGTGGGAGTAAGCCGCTGGAGTAGGATGCGGAGAGTAGGTGGTGGCAAACGCATCCACTGTCACTCTTTTCATGGGTCTGGTGACTTTGAATCCATGTGGCTGTGCAGGGTGTGCCGCTGCAAGAGGAGAGGATAGTTTTAAGTGTGAAGAGAGAAGAGAGTGGTCCGTCCAAGAGCGAGAGGTAGTGAAAGGGATAGAGAGAGGGATGTCGGTAGAGATGAGAGAATCCAAAGTGTGGTCCGCTATGTGCGTGGAGCCAGAAGGCAAGATAGAGAGGGAGAAGAAATCGCATAGGATGTGGAAAGGTCCTGAGGAGTCCAGAAAGCCCAGATGGCTGTTGAGATACCCAGCAGGAGGAGTTGAGAGGAGGAGGAGAGTGGATAGGAGGCCAGGTCAGCCCTTTCCGAGAGGAAGAGAGTGGATTGCCCTTGTGGCTGATAGACGCTGGCCATAAGGAGGGAAAATTCAGGAGAGAGTGAGGGCCTGCCAACTAGGCATTCAAAAGAGGAGTAGGCCTAATTGGGGATGATGGACACAGGTTTCCATTCTGGGAAGATCAGTGCTACTCCCCCTCCTGACCCCTTGGGCCTGGGCACAGAGAGTATCTTGTATCCTTCAGGGAGGAGTGTGTCAAAGCATGTGACGGAGCTGTCCTTGAACCATGTCTCCATGATGGCGAGCACATCAAGATCCATGCGTTCAAGGAGGTTGCAGATGTCGGACGAGTGTTTGACAGTGGAGCGAGAGTTAAGCCTGGCAATATGGAGCAACTTGCAATCTTTGAAGGTCTTCCGCGATGGGTGCAGGGGGCGGTGGTCCCCCCCAAGGGTGGCAAGAGAGCCAGAGGACTAGTGGAGTATGGCGGAGGAGCCAGGGCAGCTGGGGCAGAAAGGCAAGGCAAGGGCGCCTGTGCAGAGGAGGAGGAAGACACAGCAGGCAGGGGAGTCTGTGCAGCGGAGGAGGAAGACAAAGCAGGCAAGGGAGACTGTGCAGAGGAGGAGAAAGACACAGCAGGCAAGGGAGACTGTGCAGAGGAGGAGAAAGACACAGCAGGCAAGGGACACTGTGCAGAGGAGGAGGAAGACACAGCAGGCAAGGGAGACTGTGCAGAGGAGGAGGAAGGCACAGCAGGCAAGGGAGCCTGTGCAGAGGAGGAGGAAGACACAGTAGGCAAGGGAGCATTTGCAGAGGAGGCAGAAGGCACAGCAGGCAGTGGGGCCTGTGCAACAAAGAAAGAAGACACAGCAGGGAAGGGAGCCTGTTCAGGGTGAGAGGTAAGGTTTGAGAGGAGAGGTTGGAGCCTGTCAAAGAGATGAATGTTGGGATGAGGACCCTGAACCATGACGGTTCCATTCAGTAGACATTGATGATGACTGTGGAAATGGCAACGAGGTAGAGGACCTCCCAGCGGGTGCCACCATTAATGGGACAAGAGTCAATAGCAGAGAGAAAGGCGACCATCTATTGGGTCCATAGGTCGTGTAAGGGAACGACAAAGAGTGTGTCTGTGAGAGTCTCTCTGGTGGAAGCCGTGACATAGGTGTCTCTAGTTGAAAGGCCTGGGTTGGAGCCCAATATGTCCTTAACTTTCTTCAGGACAGATTTAGTGATAGGCAAGGGATAGGAAATAGAGAAGCAGCTGGAGAAGATAGGCGAGATAGATAGCAACATGGTAGCTGCAGTGGCGAGAAGGACACTTAGCAGGTTGATGCACTGAGACACAAGAAGGTTGTGGGGAGACACAGTGGGGGTGGAAACACCGAGTGTAGGGGACAGAGGGTTCCAATGGGGGGCGGGGCTTCAGACAAATAAGCACATTGCTCTGTCGCAACCAGGTACAGCTAAAACGATTTTCAGGCAAGCAGGCACTTTCTAAGCAGTAAGGGGGCACAGCAAAAAATATTTTCAGGCAAACAGCACAAATTAAAGGCAAACAGGCACTTTATCAGCAGTAAGAGGGCATAGCTAAAAACGATTTGTAGGCAAACAGCACGAATTACAGGAAAACACGCACTTTCTAAGCAGCAAGGGGTCAGAGCTAAAGAAACAATTTTCGGCCAAACAGCACAAATGACAGGCAAACAGGCACTTTATCAGTAGCAAGGGGGCACAGCTAAAAATGATTGTCAGGCAAACAGGCACTTTCTAAGCATCAAGGGGGCACAGCTAAAACACAATTTTTAGGCAAACACCACAAATTACAGGCAAACAGGCTCTTTCTAAGCAGCAAGGGGGCGCAGCTAAAAACGATTTTGAGGCAAACAGGCACTTTCTAAGCAGCAAGGGGGCACAGCTAAAACGAATTTTAGGCAAACAGCACAACTTACAGCAGACAGGCACTTTCTAAGCAGCAAGGGGGCACAGCTAAAAAATGATTTTGAGGCAAACAGCACGGATTACAGGCAAACAGGCACTTTCTAAGCAGCAAGGGGGCACAGCTAAACACGATTTTTAGGCAAATTGGCACATTCTAAACAGCAAGGGGGCACAGCTAAAAATGTTTTTCAGCTAAAGGGGCACTTTCTAAGCAGCAAGGGGGCAAAGCTAAAACATGATTTTCAGGCAAACAGCACACATTACAGGCAAACAGGCACTTTCTAAGCAGCAAGGGGGCACAGCTAAAACAATTTTCAGGCAAATAGGCACTTTCTAAGCAGCAAGCGGGCACAGCTAAAAAACAATTTTCAGGCAAACAGATGGTTTTGAAGGACAGAGGAAGGGCAGCACGGCAATCGATAGATGGTGGATTGAGTCACAGTTAAAGGAAGAAAACAGAGTCACTGTAGAGCAAGGTGAATTGCAGAATTGAAGATTTGGAAGGCAGAGAAGAAGAGGTTCTATGTGGATGAGGCAGTACCTAAACTCACTTGATGGGACAGGTAAGGGATGGGACAGCCGGGAGGAGCGTTGGCTGTGAATATGCATTTAAAGGCATATTGAATGATGATGCCAGGAAGTTGGGCATGGAGCACGGCAGGCACTGACAGGGATGGACAGGAGCCTTAGGAGTGGGCCTTGAGAGGCGGGGCAACATTCACCTGCCGGCTTGTCCTGATTGCGTATTATGAGGAGGGGGGGAAATCAGAATGAGGCCATCCCTGGGATCCAGGATCTCCAGTGCCTAAAGGAGACCGCGGCCAAGATGGTAGGGGGCAAGTACTGCCTCAGAAAGTGAAACAAGTCACACAGCACCCGAAAATGCGTGAAAAATGACACAGTTTCTCGTCTTACTTGATCACTGCGAAAATGATGCAGATATTAGGGTACACAGTGTCACTAGTGAGGACGGATTTGTGATAGGTCCAGAAAGCCCAAGAGGGGCTTACCTTGATGTCCTGCCGGTGTGTGTGTGTCCCTGCCTCATGGAGCAGGAGAAGCCCATACTGGCTCATTCTGTGATGAAACTGCAGTCAAGGAAGAATTCCCAGGGAGTCTTTTAGTAAATAATCGCAACAGTTCAAGGATACTTGGCTTCAGCACAAAGGGAGAAATGGGTCTTACAATGTCTCCAGGGGCCTTTGGAGGATGGCCAGGGGAACAGAACCACAATGTACCTTGAGCTCGTAGGTGTTCTTGGTGCTTGACAGGGTCCAGTCAGTTTCAGGGAGCTTTGCAGCTTCTGTGACATAGTTCAAAATGGGAGAGAGCTGCGGTTATAAGGCAGCAAACAGTTCGGCAAGTGAAGCTGGATGGACGGCTGCAGGCTGGCCTATACAGCGGCTCAGGGTTAGGAATCGCTGTCTCAGACTGAAATGCATCAGGAAGGAGAATGACAGTCTGACCCTTAATAGGAACACAATCAGAAAAATATTCAAGCACGTCCCAAGTCTTCGACAGCTGCAGAGCAGTGATCTGTGGATAGTGGAACCATGTGAATCAGGAAGGACTGATGTTTCATATCTACACATTAAGTCTCCGGTAATTAACGAGCTATTATGGAAAGAAAAAAACAGTTTGGAGACATTAGGTTATGAACTTGCCGTACTACAGTCAGAAAATGAGAGTGCACAGAGTGACCATAAGAAAGTTCTAAGAAGTCCGTGCAGTTCGGAAAGAAATGGTCGAAATAGATCTGGGAATTTGGATGGTGATTTCAGAAAACGTAAGCAACAACGGAATACATTTAATCGAAGGGAACCCATAGACCAAGGAGGAAAAAAACTAGACGCTCAGAGGGATCAAGTTTTGTGGCCGAATCGTAGCCAGGAAAATTTAAATGGGTTCAGAAGACCTATGGCTAATGATAACAACAGATTAAGATCAGATGACGAAACAAACCATCCTTGGAAGCGAAAGGGCCCCTCCTTCCAGCGCAACAGCAAACAGGAACCGTGTGCGACCATAAAAAACCAGGAAAGAAAAATCAAGACACAAGGAAAGGGTATAACCATGAAATCCCCAGATCAATGGACATGGAATCCGACGGCACAGTATACAAAATCCCGGAATTTGCAACCAAACCAGTATTCCCCGGAAATGCTTTGGGACACCATACCCAAAGGCCTCTCTAACCAGATCTCATTTAAGAACTACATTGATATGGCATCCTGGAATACCAGAAGCTTTGGGCATCTAACAGTAAAATCTGATGTCAACCTGGGCCACTGGGATATCCTCTGTTTCCAGGAGACTTGGCAGATTAATAAGCCTGAAATGGACGGATATATGACTTTAATATACCAGCTAAAAAGGGTCGGTTGGGCCGTCCAATAGCAGGTTTATTGACAGCAATTCAATCAGGATGTGGTTTGGAAGTGATGGACCAGATAAAGTTATCACATTTAAATTCAAGCGTTGATAGTCACCTGGGGACATGTAGATTTAACAACTAACAAGGAAAAAGAAGAAATTATATTACTGGTCAATGTATATTGGAACCCTGAAGTAATTTCAGATGACGCTTTTTGTGAATCCTTGGAAAGCATCATGGAAGAGGCAAATGACACCTATAAACATGATCATACAATAATAACTGGGGACTTCAATGCAATACGCCCGAGAGATTGGGAATCAACGAGTGCATTTATCGAATAAGTCTCCGATCCTGGAAAGAGGGACGAAACTAGAGAAAATTTTGAATGCAAGAGACCTTCACAACCTGCATTGGTTAAGAACAGAAATCAATAGATCAATTCCGTCATGGCAAAGAGAATCCCAAACAGGGACAATCGATCATACATATGTGTCGAAAGAACTCTTAGGCTTGGTTGTTAGTTTTGCAGTACTGAAGACTGTAAATACTGACCATAATTTACTATCTACAAGGTGGATGACACTACAGAAAAAGCACCTCAGCTCTGAACATGGGCTAGAAGTAAATACAGGGGGAACCCGACTAAAACTGTCAAAGAGGGCACTTAAATCAATTTCTGAAAGCTATATATTGCCAACGGCAAAAAACATCATTAACCAAGAGGATAAAATTGGAGCAGTAGACTATACCCTGCTGTTAAAAAAAGTACACAAAACCGGTATACAAATCTAATCAGCAGTCTGCCAACTACGAACACACATACAATGCTGAAGTCGCCAGCAAGCGACGTCTAGTAAATAAACTTAAAAAACTAGCAAGGATGTCGGGACTTTTGGCTGACATAGAATGCTGGAAAACAGGCCAACGAGAATATCGAACATGGATACTGCAAAAGAAGCATCGATTATATCAGGCAGATGCCGAATTGATGCTGAAAACAATATGTGGAAAGAAGACTAGTGAATTTTGGTCCTTGATAAGAGGAACTGCAACGGCAAACAACAACGTCCTCCAAAATAGTGTAGGAGAAGAGGCATGGCTGACTCATTTTTCCAACCTGTATAAACCAGTGGCGCAGGAGAAGGGAGACCAGACTGCAACGAAATATGGTAAAGCCGGAAATGGGCAAACATGGGAGATTTCATGGGACGAAGATACATTGAGAAAAAAGATCTTAAAATTGAGTGTGTCGAGGGCCCCAGGACCTGATGGAATTTCCAATAAAAACTTGAAACAACAGCCGACACTATGGGCGGGCTTCATCAGTAAAATATTTCAAAACTGTAATCAGGAACAATCCATTCCACCAACATGGTGTACAGTCACAGTGGTCCCGATTTTCAAACGAGGGGACAGAGAAAATCCAAATCACTACCGGCCAATCTCACTTATAGACGTGATTGGGAAAATCTTTGCATGCTTTGCCCTTGAAGCATTCCAGGAATGGCTGGCCTCAGCAAAATGTAGTAACCTATTTCAGACGGGTTTTGTTAAGAACTCAGAAACAGCGGTTAACATCATAACGCTGGGTGCAATAAAGGCTAAAGGTTTTAACGAGAGCCAGGCGATTTACATGGCTTTTATTGACCTGGTCCAGGCCTTTGACCAGGTCGATAGGGCCCTTCTATGGCAGAAACTTGAACAGATGGGATGCCCGGAGAACATCACAGCCCCGATTCAAGAACTTTATTGGGACACGTCAATGAAAGTAAGATTGAGTCAACAAGGCCTTCTGTCGAAAGTGATCATTACGGAGAGAGGTGTAAAACACGGGTGCCCATTGGCACCGGCACTATACAAATCCTATATGTCAGACTATGCGGACACAGAAATTACAATCAGAATGTTCCCGCCAAAACTAGGGGAACTGAAGTTTCCCGTATCCTCTATGCGGATGACATCATTCTCTTAGACAGGACTGCGGTAGGGCTCCAGCGTCAGCTGACGAACCTGAGTGAGTATCTTAAAGCAAACAATTTACAACTGAACTCCTCAAAAACGAAAGTAATGGCATGGGAGCCACCGGGCAGTAAGAAATATCCTCAGGCCAATTGGTTTGCTGAAGGATTGAAACTGGAAAGAAGAGGTTCCTTAAAATATCTAGGAGTTATGATAAGTCAATGGATGAAAGAAACAGAAATGCAAGACTTGTTGTGGTCCAAAAAAAAGATCTTAGCAAACCAAGCCAAAGCAGTGGACCGAAAATACAGAAGATTTTCAGCAGTGGCCATACTTAATTTTTACAAAGTGAAGGTAGTCCCAACTGCCCTATATGGGACCAATGCTATCCTTTCACTTCCATAAAAGTTGTGGACGGATCTGGAGAGTTTTTTCTGGAGAAAAGTATTAAGTCTGGCACAATCATCACCAATACGCTCATTAGACGGGAACTATGTCTGAATTCATTGAAGGCTATCCAAGAGCAAAATACATTGAATCTATATCGAAAACTCCTCTTGGATAATAAACCAAAAGCATTAGACCTGGTCAGCAAAGAGATGGAAGGAGGAAATATCCCTACTATAGAGTCATGGAAAAACCGTAACTTGAAAATCTTAGAAAGTATAAACGCATCAGTCGAATTACTTCTGATAAATCCTGATAAAGTAACGAAGAAACATTTTGAGGCGGATTGGATATGCACGGGAGAGCTGGCAAACGAATATAAGCTGACAAAATTATTGTCCGACTTCCCAGATGAAGAGAAATGCTGTAAGAAGCTATTTGGAAAAGTTTCCGAACAATATTTTAAGCAGGCTCTTCTTGCGCTTTTGTTTGAACCAACTGAAAACAAATGAGGTATTGTTTATACGAAATCTATCCTCGACGAATAAGTGCAGATACTGCAACATTGAGAATGTGGTAGAAACAAGCAGACACCTCCTTCTTGGTTGTAAAGGGACCTACAGTGCGAGAGAGGCTGCTCTGGGAAGAATTCTGAACTCAGTTACCACATTAACAGAAGATGACTGATGGTCAGCCTTGTCGAGTGGTGATGACACTCATTATGTGATCGGAGTGGCCACATTTTTCAGATACATTGACCTGGAGCATCGAGGATTTGATGTAACAGAGGATATGGGGAGGGAGGAGAAGAGTTAAAAGTAACAGTAATAAATGCGGAGGGCGCAAAAAGTATATGATACATCAGATGCAAGAACTCCCCATATATATATATATATATATATATATATATACTGTTAGGATATGGAACTGATTACCTGGCTGTTATTTTGTAAAAATTGTGTTTTTCAATTTAAATAAAAATGTTTTTAAAAATAAAATAAAAAAAGAATTGCTGTCTCAGTGCTTGTCAGTGTTTCCCAAGCACTGGTCAAGAAATCTTGGATGGCTTTAAGCGACTGCGGCAAAACAACGGTCAACATTGCAGTTGATGCAGCTCGAGGGACTCGACTGCCTCAAAATTTCCTTTAAGGCAGGCATTGGTAGACGATCGTTGATGCACTTCTCCTAGCTTCTTCACTGGGCTTGTGTTGTCCTTGCTGGGGAGTGTGCTGCCTGCAGCCGCCTTGTCCTTGGTTTTGGGTTCAGAGACTCTCTGGCACTTCCACCTAGGAAGCTTGCTGCGGACCCTAACAGCAGTGGCGTAACACAACATTTGAGGGGCCCCTGCAAGCCATGCTGAGGGCCCCCCAACTTGGCAACAAATCAAAGGTCACGCCACACTCTCAGCCGGCCTAGATTACCATGCTCGGGCAATACGCATGAATGTGCTGCTGCAGGGGTACGCCACACTCTGTATTAGGAGAAAGATATAAATACGTGTTTTATGCATTATACAGCCCACTTTCAGAGAAACATTGGCTAAAAGGCCAGAGCATTGCAGTTGTTTTGTAGGCTAACACCAATCTAAAAATCCAATACATGCAAGTCACCAACAGTGCACAGGAACATTAATGCTTTAATTAATATAATTATTATTTGTTTTTTTTATCAGCATTTGGTTTTACATTAGAATACCTTAAGCTTTTATCATATTAACATAAACGAAAAATAGAAAAAATATATATATACAGATTAAAAGATAACATTCCAACCATGGAAGCAAGTAATAGACATGTAATGAGTACGGTGATAGACCTGCACATACACAAAGTTATTTTTAGTCAGTTTTCAATCCATTTTAAATGGGCTATACCTTCTCCTGTATTTTTGGAAAAACAACTTTAAAAAAGGCCAGAAGAGCAAGTGTAAGGGATAACCAATTCCCTTGTAGCAGTTCTAACAAGTAATATAATGCTTTGCTATTAAAAATGCCATGCCACAAAGAAAACATGTCCCACTGGCTGCACAATGTAGACCAGTCTAGACACGTAATAGCATATTACAGTAAAGCATGCCAGGCCACATTTAGACATACCTAGACTGATGGCACCAACATGCCTGTCAAAGCAATAACACTTATCATGGTTATATCACAGATGCCCAGAACAATATACAATGCTACAGTAAGGAAGAGCTAGACTGGCAGCACCCAAATGCCAGTCTAACCAGGTAATTACACTAAGCAAACCTGCTTTATCAGAGATGCCCAGGTAAAAAGAAATCTAGCCAAACTAAGAAATGACTATACTGGCTGCACCAAAATGTCTCTCTAGCCACTAATATTTCTTTCTTTCATTGTTTTTTTATAACGTGCCTAATACCATACCTGAGTTTGAATTCTAAGCGCGGATCTGGGATTCAAACCTCTGTTGCTCTGCGTGGTCTTGTTTCCAAGACCAGTGCATTGCCCCTGTGCTATCCTCCGTTCACACCAATTAGCAAGCCTGCTTAGCCTGGACATGGATGACCATTACAATTTATCGCACAATCTCCATCCCACCCTACACCACCACACATACCCTTTTCCTCCCGCCCCCTGTCCCAACACCCAAAACCATCTTCACTGCCCCGAATTACCTCCATGTCCCATGTCCTTGTCCCAGTGCTTACTTATGAGGCTCCTTGCCTCATAGGTAAGTACTGGGACAATGAAGAGTGGGGCTAGGAGTAATGAAGATTGCGGTAACTAAGCCAGGCATTGCCTCCATGTCCCTCTATCCCATCCCAGTACTTGTGCTTGAGTCAAAGTGCATCATACACAAGTACTGGGACGAGGAAGAAAAGGGCTATGAGTAATGCAGATTACCAATAAGTAACGAAGGGATTAAACAAAAGTAGTGGTGCAACATCATTGAGCTGTCTGGGCTTCAGCCCTCCCCCCTTGATATTTTGGGCTATGTTGACTCGACCTGGCTGACCTACAGAGATGTTGCCGGACAGAACAGGGCACAAATGTTAAACAGCATCTGGGTATCGCTGTTATACAAAGGCACAGCAATTAGTAACGTAAAACAATTCACTGTTAGGACCTGCATTCAAAAGCATAATTCTTTAGGCAATTGAAATTTTGATGTGGGTTTAGTACTTACATGCCAGGGAAGTTATTGGAAGGGTAGAGAGGGGACAGGAGACTGCTTATTCGCACAGCAGTCTATAAGTGGGTGCTTTCAGAATTAAAGGAGAGAGTTAACTGCTTGTAAAATTCCATCTACACTAGAATAGTCTCATTAGAATGCATAAAGAAGTTGGATGCCCCACACAAATGAGCTTGCCCCTGCCCCACCGCCCGTGAAGTTAGCACCTCTCCCAGCATTTGAAGGGCTAGCACCCCAACCCTGAAATGTAGGTTTTGCTGCACTCCTAAACACAAGCACACACACCATTTAAAATACACGCACACCCAGCCACCCCTACATGTAAGTGCATACCATTTCACCATACAGGCTCACCCAGGCTGCCACCCATACATTTAAGTGTGCACCCTTTCACCATACAGGCACACCCAGGCAGCCAACCATACATTTAAGTGAAGTGTGCACACTTTCACCATACACTTGACACACACACACAGTCACCCATACACTTAATTGTGCACCCTTTCACCATACACTCACACAGGCAGCCACCTATACATTTAAGTGTGCACCCTTTCATCATTAAGGCACACCCAGGCAGCCACCCATACATTTAAGTGTGTACCCTTTCACTATACACTCGACACGCACACCCAGCCACCCACACATATAATTGTGCACCCTTTCACCATACACTGACACAGGCACCCACCTATACATTTAAGTGTGCCCCCTTTCACCATACAGGCACACCCAGGCAGCCACCCATACATTTAAGTGTGCACCCTTTTGCCATACACGAGACACACACACACCCAGCCACCCATACCTTTAATTGTGCACCCTTTCACCACTTACTCACAGATGCAAACATCATGGGGTTGAGGGGAGCCCTATTACTTCAAAAAGAAATGGTTTCTTGCTGGGAGAAGCCCTTGAAAGCAGTATCCCCTTTCCTATGGCACAGCTCCTTATACACAAAACAACCTTTGAGTGGTGAGAACGTAGGTTTCCCAGTGTTAGGGGTGCCTGGGCTCTTCTTTTCAATGTATACGGCTGAACTAAAGTTTTGGGCTTTCCCTTCAGTCTTTTGGGGACCGGACATTGAAGAGGATTGGGTTGTACCTTTGTCCTTCCCATCCTTGTTAAGTTTTTGTCCGAAGATTACTCGTCTGGTTAAGGTGTGCTCATCTGAGTCTTTTTCTGCCTTCAAGTACTTACAAACCTTTCAGCAGCCTTTTCAAGCTCCATAGGGTCTGTAATAGTCTTGTCCACAAGTTCCTGGTGTAGGTCAACCTCACCATTCTTCAATACATGCTCACACGCAATCACATTGTACATCCTTTTAAATATGTCAACTTTGTTACCAAACACCCACCACTCAAATATTTCAACAGCAAGTGTGTAAATGCTTCATGTGTCTTCCCATTTTTCTTTCCAAGCTCTCTGAAGCTCTTGAGATACTGTTCTGGGATTTTACAGAACTTCCTGAGAAGGGCCATGTCCATGCTCTCAAAAAACTTGCCTTTTCTCTGGAGTTAACTGAAGAATTGCATCAGTCTCTGGTGTCGGTAAGCGACTCATCAGGGCTGTACCCCATAGTACCCCATCCACCTCCTGTAACTGAAAAGCAAGCTTCAGCTCTTCAAACCAGTCAAAAATATTCTTCCTTACTTAGGAAGCCGCCACTAAGTCTTTGGGGATGTGATGTCGGGCCTTCTCCAGGGCACCCTGGTTTGAGCCACTGTCACTGCTTTTGCTAGAGTTGGATCAGTTGGCCTTCTTCTTCTCTTTGAGTGCCAGCTTGCATAGCTCTATGGTGACCTTGTCCCACTGTTTCTGTTCCTCTAACACTAGTCTCCACTCCTCCAGCAGGAGCTTTATAGCTACTACCTCTGTCACAGCCGGAACCATTACAGGGCAACTTAGAGACCGTGCTGAGGCTTGAGACCTGCGGGATGCCGCACTAGCCACTGACATCACAGTCACTCTAGAGCAGTGGTATTCAAACTGTGCGTTGTGACCCCCCCAGGGGTCCGCGGGTGCATCCCTGGGGGGCCCTGAGAGCTCAGCATGAAATATAAAAAATATATATTTTGTTTTTCTTTTTTTAGATTGGAAGAAATGGGCAGGGGTGGCTCACATGGTCGGGCTGAAGCATGAAACTGTGTCAGGGAACAATGAAAAAGTGTCCTGCAGTTGTAAATGGATATTCATTCCTTTAGTCACAGTCTGGGCCTCATTACAACTATGACGGTACGGTAACAACGGTGCTGGTAAGCTACCGGCACCGTTGCTACCGTACTGCCATAGTAAGAGTTGTGCTCGCGGGTGCCTGACAGCCCGCCAGGTCTGACCTGGCAGGCCATGCGGCACCCGCGAGCTCAGCTTGTTGGATGCACCGGCACCGTTATTAACGGTGCCGGTGCATCCGAGCTCCCCATTCCCATTGAGCCCTATGGGGCTCAATGGGAATGGGGATCTACCGGTACCAGCACCCGCGAAAGGGCAATTATCAGGTCCGCCTAAATCGGCATGACCCGGTAATTGCCCATTCGCGGGTGCCAGACCCGGATGCAACTCCGGCGGCAGCCGTGCTGGGTTTACCGGCACAGCTACCGCCAGGGTTGTAATGAGGTCCACTGTTTCAATAGTACCCAAGGGGGTGCTTTGTGTTAAAATGTAAGTAAATTGTGATATATTCAGCAACAATGGTCAAAATTACTAACTGCATAGTTAAGTAACTCATCAAAAAACTGGTCCACATTGGCCAAAATGGAGGCCCGTTTTGACTGGCCCACACTAGCATTTTGCATTTTTGGTACAGGAATTGCCCTATAGGCCAGCCCGAGCCTGGCGGCTTATCCATAATGGCGAGGGGGCGCCCACCCAGTGGCCCCTCACCTATTATGGAGGAGCTAAGGAGCCAGCCCAGTGAAACAGTGCGCACTCCCTCAGCTGCTTTTTCCAGCTGATGGAGTGCTCCTGGGCTGACTGAACTGTCAACGGGAAACCATGTTTCCCTTTGACAGTTCAGTTTAGTTCCCCAGCCGCACATGCTCACTGAGCCATGCAAGTGCTGGGGCGTTTTGCTTCGCCAGCATTGCATAGCTCATTGGAAATGCTGGCTGGGGCACTGCATGTCTGTATGTCCGAGGGGGAGCTCCTCCGCCTCCTCACGCATACGGACAGAGCAGTCTGGAGCAGGGCGTTTCAGCACCCACACGCAGGCCAATGCAGAAGGTACGTTTATGTTCATTGTTTTTATTTAAGCATGTGTGTGTATGCTTATGTTATGAGTGAGTGTATGGTGATGGATGCTCGTGTGAATGATAGAGTGATTGCTGTATGAATGTGCAGCGCCTTGCATACAGACATAATCATGTTGATTGTGTTAGGCCCAGTGGGGCCCAGGGGACAAGGATGGTATCTTTTTACTGGACATCTATCATAGATGTGCAGTAAAAAATGTCATGTCTGCCCCCTCGGCCCCCAGCACCAATTGCAAACTGTTTGGCTATTTACCAGTTTTACCAATTTTTGTTAAAAGAATGTTCTACAATGCAACATTTTAACCCATTATTTAAAAACAATTCCCAGGGGGAACCCTCCCCCCGAACCTCCCTTTATTGGTTTGGGCTCCCTTACTATGCTCGGTCGCTATGGCATTTTTGGGGGAAATAGTTATGCCCCTCCTCTTAAAAAAAATCACCAGCCGCCACTGGCCCTCAGACTGTGTTGGGAACAGGATGGGGGGACCCAGGGACTATGGTGGGAGCACAATGGGCTGGAACCATGGGATAGTGGTGGGAGCAGAGTGGGGAGAGCCCAGGGTGTGTGATGGGGTGGGTAGAGACCAGGGACTGGGTAGGAGTGGGATGAAGGAGCCCAGTGACTGTGATGGGAGCAGGTGACGGCGCGCAATACTTACTGTCCATTTGGCATTTCTGGGGGTCCCGACCTGCCCAAATTTTGCTCAGGAGCGCCCCGGCCAAAAAAGTTTAAAGACCACTGCTCTAGATTGTTGATAAACAATGCTTGCCTCCCGTAGGGATCGGTGCAGGAAAAACTGCTCATGCTGTCTTCCTTATCGTCTTCCACTACCCCTCATGGAAGGTCTTCTTCATTCGGGTACATGGGGCCTAGCCCATCCTCTGGCGTCTTCTCCCCAGCCTCCCTCGCTTCTACCCAAGCTTGGAGGCTGGTCAGCAACTCATGTTTATTAACCTTGGTGCTGTGGGGAAGATCCCTCTCTTGATATAGGATGCCAGGACATCCTTGCTCATGCCTTTTACAGTCTATATGTCAAGATCCGTGATTATTACAAATACCTAGGAGTGTCTAAATGTTGCCTGCAAATGCATCACACACATATATGCAGAACCAAGCATAGTATCATCAGGTCTCATATTAGATTCATATCATACATTGGTGATAGGCTCATTGATAAGTAATTACAATTTAATTATTAAATAACAAAGGAAGGAGAAATAATTTGTCCAAAACAATGGAAATAAGCTAGCACATAGAGTAAAACCATAAATCAACACTTCATTAAAACTAAATAATCTGGATATAACGCATATGCATATGTACATCTGAGGAATTTCTCTGCAAAGGTATGCTCACTCTTAGTAAAAAAATTCACATGTACTACTATCAGGCTCGTTACTGGGGGTTGTGGCATTTGGAGCTCTTCGGACATTAGAAAGCAGCCTGGAGTCATCCATCTCTGTGAAAAAATCTGGGATCACATCAGGGTCACAAATTTGTAGATTAGCACAACAATGCGCACACCAGAAAAAATACAACCCGCTAGGGAAAAAAGGCTCAGCACACCTCTTGCAAGGAGAACAAGGTTTAATCTCACACAAATACAAATATGTACCTGCAAAGCACTCTGCTGGCACAAAGCACTCTGCTGGCACAAAGCACTCTGCTGCACAAAGCACTCTGACGGCACAAAAAGCATGAGCATGGGTTTTAAGGTTAAACAATAGTTACAAATCCATGATCTGGTTGGTGCGACCCAATACACATATAACCTGCTCCACGTGGGATGACAGGTAATTGGTCCCAGCATCTTCTGTCCATCTTCTTCCACCTGGGAATCTTCGTCTTCCGTCATCGGGAACAAAGGCTCTAATTGGCAATTTGGTTACACAATTCATTATTTCATAGCGCCACAGTGCACCCGGTATTTTCGAGGTTGTGATAACTTCTCAGAACTATGTGAACACCCCCCCCCCTCTTCATACCAGACACACTGGCACCTCCACAACTTTCCCACCCACATCTTACATTTGTTACCTTCTGCCCTGGCACCTTGCAGCAGTAATCACATGAACCAATGGTGGGGGCAGGCTGTCACCATTCTCTGACCTTCTTGATCGATTGGCAAATGTACGGTTTTACGGACAGGGGTCTTAGGCTGGACAGTGCACTCACATGCTTGTTTCCTTGCTTGGGGGACCCTGGCCGCTATAACTTAAAGATCTCGACTGGCTAAGGCCTAAGGTCCCCACCCCCTTTCTCGTGGGATAACTCTTCAAAGATCAACGCCGGCCCTCTCTTGGCCTTGCAGGGCACATTCCTTCTGGGTTACATGCACCAATGATAAGACACAATGGAGAACTGTGTATCTCCAATGAATTAACCTTCTGTAGAGCTGCCAGGGCTGCGAGCAGAAGATGCATGCACACCCTTTTAACCCTCAGGGTGCGATTAAGCGTCTGGGCATAACTATAACACTAGGCCTCGATTTCCAGATGGCGTCTAACTTCCAAAATGGATTCTCATTCCTCACATAATATTAGTACCACGATTCACTACATTTCCACTACAATCCAACTTCTATGGGTGACCACACTCCCCCCTTCATTCTCCCAGTTCCCTTAGAATATTTCCTTCTACAATATCCTTGTTCTAAATCGCTGAGGGGCCTGGCACTTCCTCCCCTGCTACCCAACACTATCTCTGAAAGATTGTGGATGGTTGGTTAGTTGCAACACAGAGGAAATACAGTTATTACCCAATGATAAAAGGGTCTGTCCAGTCAAGGTTGTATAAAAATACCTACTTTATTATTATCACAACAGACATTTCTAGCAACACTACAAAATATGACCCACCCTGTAAACGAATGCAGAGGACAGACAGTTTCAAAGAAGGAAAAGGGTGCACTCTGGATACTGACAGGAGGGTGGTCAGTAAAGTAAAAAATTGCAACGGTTCAAGGATAGTTGGCTTCAGCACAAAGAGAGCAATGCATCTTAAAATGTCTCTAGGGGCCTTTGGAGAAAGAGCAGGGGGACAGAACCACAATGATTGTTGTGCTTTTAGTAGTTCTTGCTGCTCGAAAGGGTTAAGTCAGTTTTCAGGGCACTTTGCCTCTTCTGTGACAGAGTTCGAGATGGGCAACAGCTACGGGTATCAGGCGGCAGGACGGTTTGGATGGGGAAGCTGGACAGATGGCTGCAGGCTGGCCTACATGGCGGCTCGGGTCTGGAATAGTTGTCTCAGTGCTGGTCGGCGGTTCTGAAGCACTGGTTGAGATGTCTCGGAGGGCTTTAAGCGGATGCGGTGTGACAACAGTGAACATTGCAGTTGATTGCAGATGGATGTACTCAGCTGGCTTGGAAATGTCCTTTCGGGTGGGCCTTAGTTGATTCTTGTCGTGGCACTCCTACCAGCATTTTGGTTGGTCTTGTGTCGTCCTTTAAAGCAGACGGCCCAACGTTGAGGGGAGTGTTGCAGGCGATGGCCTTGCCCTTGATTTCAGGTTCAGAGACTCTCTGGCACTTTTCACCTAGGAAGCTTGCTGCATAGGCTAACAGGGCACACTGTGTCCTGGGGTATGAGGTGATGTTAACTAATTCAAAACAACAAACTGATTTTTTAACGAAACCAAAATGTCAACAAAAAAAAACTAATATTGTAAACCTATATATATGTAGTTGGGAATGGGAATAGTAGTTGTGGGGGAAAGTATGAATACAAAATGGGGTGTTTGGGGGACAAAATACAAAATGGGGGTGCTTGGGGGGACAAAGAAAATAAAATTGTTATTTTTTTAGATGTTTTTATTTGTTAAAAATTCATTTGTAGTTTTGTGATTCGTTAAAATCACATGTAACCGTGTGGTGGCTGGGTACCGGTTCTGGAGCTGCTGCAAGGTCCTCTGGATTCAGTATCTCCCTCTGTTCCCTGGGAGATGTTTAAAGGGAGAGATTTTGCTTCCCTTTTGGAGGTCTTGCCGTTCCTTCACTGGCGGAAGTTGTAAGGCAGACTGTACCTTCAGCCAGCGTCCAATGATTAGTTCTTCTTGCTACTCCTTGCAAAGTCTTCAGACGATCTGCCCAAGAGAGGGGCACAACTCTCTTTTAAAGCAAAATGGACCACAGGGATTGGTCTAGGCTAAGCCTACCTTAATGAACCAATCCTGGGTTGCCATCAACAATCTTCTGTTATGCGTGAGGTCATAACCAGAGTGCCTTGAAACAGGAAACGTAAAGGGGTGAAAACATGTAATGCTAAGTCCCACCCATCTTCCTGTCTGTTGTTTATCAAATGGTCTCTCTGGTTAATGGGGCGCTCTGTGGTTCCCGATTAAAGCGCCAGGTCTCCCTTGAAGCTGCAGAGAGACCGGACTTCTCTTACCTTATGAATGGGGCCCCCTGCGGGTAGGACTCCTGTAAAAATGCAATCCCAGACATGACACTTCACTGTGAAGAGATTCTGAGGGTGGGAGCTGGCTTTAGGTAGACACTGTTAGATATGAAAGGTTGGGGATTTGCTGTCTCCTTGTTCTCCTCTGCAGCCAGACCCCACGTGGGCCTGTTTCAAGTACACTCTATTGATATATTAGTTATGTTAATTGCTGCCACTAGCAGCAAGGCTCAACAAAAGAGCAGGGAGGATCCATTGAGCCTTTCTTAGTTAATCAGGCAGACCATGGCAGGGGGAAAGTTTGGTCATCCTCCTTCTGGAGATGTATTGTGTACTCCTGTCATAACCCAACTAAATATGACAGCCTGTAGACTGTGTCCACCCAAAGTACACAGGTCTGTGCGTATGTCATGTGGTGAGGATAGGAAATGTGTGCGGATTAACCCCACACATTTTCTGGAGGTTTATCTGCTATCATTCAATTTACTTTACAAATTTCAAAAAAGTCCTGGCGAGCGCAAACCCACCGTGCGGATGGTCGAATTCCTCACACTCACCTCACTGGTGCCCTTTACGCACAAGTGCCACAACGTTGTACGTAGTTGGGTGAGTTAACCAATAATATCACAGTTGGTCAATAATAATAATGCCATTTTAACCTTGTACCTATCCCTGTATGGTGGCTTGACTACTTATCTATAGGGGAGAGTAGCAGGGGAGGAACTAGGGAGCAGGAGGTCTCCCCCACTTCTGTGTTAGAGACTGAAATGGAGCTTGTGCAGGGAAATGGGAGAGTTGAGGAGGGCTTGGCACTGAGGAGGGGGACACAGTGGTTAAGAAGGGGAGATGGCGGTTGAGGAGGAGGATGTGGTGGCACTGCAGGAAATCAAAGGGCACGAGGCAGAGAAGCCAGAAGACATGGTGGAGACGTGTGGGTGGTGAGTGGTTGACAGAAAGCTAGAGACATGCAAGAGAGCAGTTTTGGTGGAGTGTTTACTCTGACATCATGATTGGAGGGGGATCAGAAACATGGTGAGCTTCAGGGTAGTTCACAGTGTGGTTGCAGACTCCACCTTGGAAGATGTTGCAGTGGTGGGCCATGAGAGAGACCGGCGGGCGAATGCGCCGCGGGACGCGGCATGGCAGGCGCCGCCCCTTAGTGGGGGTTGCCGGGCCAGAGACTCCCCCCCCCCGTGCCTGGTCTTCCAGGCGGCCCACGGGGGCACGGGAGGAGGGGCTAACTCAGGACCACGGGGGGGGCGGAGGGGGGAGGGGGCCGCCCCGGAAGTGGCTGGGGTACCTGGGATTGGTTTGGGGTGGGGGGAACAGGAAGCCGGGGGGGGGGGTGGAGAAGACCCTACAAAAGGGTAGGATCGTTTCACGAACGATCTCTTCCCCCGGTTTCCTGCCCCCGCCAGGTGTGGTCCACGAAGAAGCCGTCGTTGTCGTCAGCGTTGCCGTTGCCGTCGAAGAGGTTGCTGGTCGTGGTCCGTTGCAGGCAGGCGTTCAGTGAGGATTGGTGCGGTGGACTAGGAGGTTCCAGTGAAGCGGGTGTCGGTTCCAGCCGGGAGTAACAAGGTAATGCGGGAGGGTTGCAATGGTATGGCGGGGGTTTCCTCGATTGACGCTCGCCCAGGCAAGGGGGGGGGGTGTTGTCGAGAGGGAGGTCCCTGGGGCAGGTGTAGGACAAAGGTGTCTTTAGCAGTCGCTCCCACGTACGATAGCAATATCGGTTTTTGGGATGGGCGCGGCTACCGCGTGAGGTTTTGATGAATATTTGTCGGTATCAAAGATTTTAAATATTTATTGAATAATTTTATACGCTTGCCGAAAGGCGGGCCCCAGGTGTGATTGTACGGCCACAGGGCAGTGGTTTTTTGCATGTTTATGGTGGCCTGGCCAGCACGCGGTTTGAGTGGCCCTGTGGCCTAATGGATAAAGCACCAGCCTCCGAATCTGGGGATGGTGGGTTCAGGTCCAACCGGGGTCCTCATGATGAGGGTACACCCTCGTTTTGGTCTAGTGTCGCCGGGTTTATAAGGCGAACGAAAGGTTTAAGGGCTCGATTTTATCCCGCCTTTGACAACACAGGCTTAGATTTTGCGCACCAGGTATTTCACGTTCGTGCCTTTGGCATCCCTGGCCGCCGCGCCAACTGTATTGTATTGGTCCGCTATGTTCGAGTCTCTTTCATTTTATGAAATTCTCGGTTTAGTAGGCATCTAGCTATAAACATGAACAAGTTTGTTAGTATATGGTGTGCATGCAGTGCTGCATGGCAGATATCACCCACTCTATCGTACCGGTCAAGTGGCCCAGCAAGTAGAGCGCTCGCTTTGCCATCCGTGCAACTCCTGCTAGCGCAGGTTCGAATCCCAGCAACGCCAAACTCAGCGTATCGATAGACGAGCGCCACACATTATTATTTGCACACAGGTGACCAAGGCGAAAGTTTTGGCACCCGTTGAGAATGTTGGGGCCGGCACAGTCAAGCGGGGTTGGGGGAGTTCCAGACATACGAGGCCAGGTGGGGGTGGGGCACCCACGAGGGGAATGGCGATTAGGGCACGGGAGGGTGCTCCTAGTTGGGGGGCCATGGGAGGGGGAGCCCGCTGAGCTCGGAGGTGGCAGGGTGAGGGGGGGGACGAGGCAGCAGCAGGTTGACGAGCGGCAGGGGGAGGAGGGCCCAGGCTGCGTTGGCTTGGCGGATCGTGGCGCCAATCCGGAAGGTTTTACTTGCTGCAATTTTAAAAGGGGGGGGAGGTTGGACCAGTTGGGTTGGCACTGGTTCCTAGGGGCGGCTAGGAATGGGCTACAAACCATGGAAGGTTAGTGTGCCATGGGGATAATTGCGTATTGCCTCATGTGCGGTGAGGGCGCTGTTAATTTAATTGTGTCTTTTAAACGCCATTCGTTGGCAATATTATGCGGGCCGGGCGGGGTTCCTGTGTGTTACCCCCAGGGCCCTCGCACTGACCGCCTCTCCACCGCCAGCTCCGCCGGCCTCGAGACAGATCCCCTTTTCAGTTTGCGGGCGGTCGTCGCGTCCGCACCTGGGGGAGAGGGGGCGACCCCTGGCACCTTCCTCTTGCGGATGGCTGCTTCCTGGTGGCGGGGGGGTGTCCGCGGGGGTAGCATGGAGCTGGAAAAACCCGCCTCTGTTATCAGCGCCTAGAAGTACACAAAGGACGCTCTGCAAACGCACTTCCTACGTTATGCTGGCCAAGCAGGGGGGTTTACTGAAGTTGTGGAACATATGTCTCGTCTACAATAAGACACTTCATTGCTACGAGTGCTGCCGTCCCTGGGGTAAACATTTCTTCGCACAATCTTTCTCCGGTTCGCTCACACTCCTGGCGGGCGAATGCGCCGCGTTCGAATCCCGACAGGGGCCAAATGCAGCCTTTCATCCTTCTGAGCTCGATTAAATGAGCACCACATACCGGGGGTAGCAATAGGCAGCGCCCAGATACCGGAGGGTTCGTAGCGCTATTGAAATGCCGAATTATTATGAGGGCACTTGCCGGTCAGTACAGGTGAATGCAGGAGGGGGGCGAGTTACAATAAAAGGATCACAGTTTGTGAACGGGGAAGAAATAAGGGGCGAGGAAGGAGTTTTGTACGACAAGATGTTGCAATGTTAATTCTATTTATTCGCTGTTTTTAGTCCTCGTGTTGCATTAGGGGTATTGGTCGCCATGCGGGGCTTGCCGTGGACAGGGATACTGAGCGGGACTTGGGTTCAAAATTGTCGTTTATGACATGACTTTGGGGCGATCGGGTTCAGACTGTGCCTAGCCCAAGGGGGCGGCATGCAGGGCACGGCGCTGGGTTCAGAGCTGTAGTAATTGGGGAGCAGGAGACCGGCTGGGGTTGGACAATGGGCACTGTTTGGCGGTGTCGGATCCTGGCCGCGGTAGTTAGCAGGGGGTAATGGCAGTAGCTAGCGGTTTTTTGGTGCGGGCCGGGTCAGAGGGTAGGCGCGCCAGAGTGGGGAAACTGGGGGAAGTGCATGCTGGGCATCGTAGCGAGCTGGGGGGGAGTCAGCATTTGTGTCCTGGCTTGCCACGGGCGGAAGGGGGGGGGGTTAGGTGCATTATAGCCGAGGTAAGTGGTCGTAGGGCATAGACTACAGGCCGTTTAGTGAGGCTCCACAAGAAGTGGACATTGGGAAAGTCTCTGAGGTCGGCAACCTCGTGGCTAAGGGCGGTAGCATGGACATAGGCGCCGCTGCAAAGCGGGTACAATTTAGGCTGCCACACGATGGGTGGTCGCTGGTGCTCTAGTAGTGCGAGATCGTACGGGGGATCGTAATGGGGAACGGTGAGCAGTTGCATGGCACAGGGTGGTGTTTCAGGAACGTTTATTTTAGCACGCAGGCGGGGGGGGGTTTAACAGTTGGATCGGTCTGGGAGGAAGGGGTGGGTTGGAGGAAGGGGTGGGTTGGCAATGTATTAATTTGTGCTTCGATAGTGGTGTCATGGAGATGGTTACTTTTCTGCTACGTGGGCGGGGAAGGTGTTTTAGGCATTCATCAAATTTAATGGTATTTAAGTGCGGGAGGGTCGCGTTTTCTATCTGAAATGCCATAATATGATGATTAGAGGTACGGGCAATAAAGGGGTGTCAAAGAGTTAGGTTCCCCTCGGGGGCAATGGCGGCAGCCTGCATAACACGGGGGGCATTGACAGAAATGTAATAGATCCAGCAGAGGGGCCAATCAAGGAATGGGGAGGGGAGACTAGTGACAGCGGGATGGCAAGGGGCACGGTTGGTTGTTACAAGTATATTTCACTGTGGTGTGGTTATGCAAAACCAATTTCCAAAAAAAAAAAAAAAAAATCTAGGGAACTTCTCGCGGCTGCAGGCGAATGGTGGGAAGGTTGGAAAACGAGACGGCGGGGCAGTGGGGGACTCGTGTGAGCAAGGGGGGTGATATTGGGGGGATCGTGAGCATAAGATACAGGACAGTCGACCACATAGAGCGCGACAAAGAGGCCAACCTTGAGTTCGAGAGTAACATTTGTTTCTGTATCACTTATCGAAGGTTTTCATGGTAGCGCCATGGGCCCCAGCTATATTAACTGCTTCAAATCGTATAATTGTGAGAGTTTGGGAATATTCAGCTCATCTCAGGTGGGGCGCCGGGGTATGTTTGTGCAAGGGTGTCGCGACATGGAAAACGGCAGGCGGGGCTGTAAAAGAGGTTCCAGTTTATTTGATTTAATTGCCCAAAGTGATCGTTATTCAAGTTGCACGTGGAGCTGGGGGAAATAGGTACATGGTTTGGTGCTGGGATAGGGCGGCGAGTGGTGGTGCAACCCTCGCGGCCAATGGCGTCTGGTTTAGGGGCTATGATCCAGGCACTGTCTACCACACTGGCCTTCTGGCGAATTTCACGTGCTTATTACAGGGATATGGGTTGTATAAAACGCTTATACACGGAATGGGGCACAGCATCAAAGTTAGAATGCACCAGGGTGTAGTGGGTCTGAGGTGCGAGGATACAAGGGGGTGACTAAGAGTTCGCGATGCCTCGTGGGTAATGGCGTCTGCCGGGAGGGGCCATTTATGGCAGGGTGCCCCGATTGGCCCTGTACAACTCGGCGATAAAGATGTTTAGGTAACAAGTTCATGGTTATGGGGCCTACGCAGGTAACTGGGTAAAGCGCCCAAGCGAAAAAAGACACGAGGTGCGCAGGTATAAATGATGAACATTGGAAACAGTCACAGCAGTATGCAGGTTGGTTAATGTCGTACCAAATACGGTTGGGGGATATTGCATGTAATATCTGCTCTGTAAAGCGCGTTGGATTATGGCGCTACATGAATTAGACGTCAGTAGCAGCACTGTGACTACTTTTCGTACACTTTAACCACGGGAGGTGGATCTAAAAAGGGCAGCATCCGCTCTTGTTAAAGGGGTCAAACACCAGGGTGGGGCCAGTCAAGGTTTCAGGAATCGGTCTCCTCTATCCATACTTAAACATGTTGGCGAGTACTGGCCACAATGGCACGGGGGAGGGTACGAGATGCAGGAGGGAAAAATGGGGGAACTCTCTGCCGCCGGCAGCCCGCAGAGAGTCTTGGAGGAGTTACATTGCGATCCCTGTAGCAAAGCGCTGTCAGGCCCATAGGGGAATGCACAGCCAACAGATTAGATCTTACGGTGCCCCAGGAGTACTAGACTCAGGGGAGGCCCTGGGAAAAAGGGGAGGGAGATAGGGGTCTTGGAAACCATTCCAAACCCAAAGGAGAGGGGCGGGGGGGGATCAAAAGAACGAAGCTCAAAAATACAACAAAGGTATACAAGGGGAAGCCTCCGGGGGGGGGGGGGAGGAATTTGGGGATGAGGGTCTCGAGTAGAGGCTGTGCTAGAGAAGAAGGTGGGACTGTGAGTCAAAGTAGTATGGGACACTAGTACATATGGACATCGCAGGACGATGACTTTTTAGGCAGGGAGAAAGTGGTGGGTCGGCACCGGAGGTCGGGGCCGGCCCGGTGTAAAGTGGTGGGTCGGCACCGGAGGGCGGGGCCGGCCCGGTGTATGTATGAGATATTGGGACACTGTCGGTGGTGTCTGTATAGGAATTTCCAGTCGCACGGCGCCAAGGGGCGACCTGCGTTAGTTAGAAGGGGACCTTGGGGACGCAGAGAGGGGAGGGGGCGGGCAGAGCTGCATTTGGGTCAATGGACCAAAGTTAAGAGGAGAACTAAACGATATCGATGGGGGCAAGTGGAAATCAACGACAGATGAACACGGGGTAGAGAGAAGATAGACAGGGCCGGGGTACCCCGGAGGCGTCCGTACGACGCCGACGGAGAGGGGGGAGGGGGCGACCCTAGGTAACCTCACACGGAGTAGAAGAACCTGTGGTGTGGTGAATTACGGATCGTATGTAAGATAACTCCAAGACTTTATGCAAAATAAAGCTGCTGTGGCATTAACACTTCCAATCGTACAACTTGTCTCTGCCTATTATTGTTTGCTCAGGGAAGGTGGAGGCGGGAAGGCCGGCACGGGAGAAAGGGTGGGGGGGAGGGGCAGGGGAGGTGGTGCCGGCCTACACGACAGCCGGATTAAGGGGGGGTGGGGGGTAGGGGGGGGGAGGTGAATGGCGTTAGGATGCCCCCGCTACGGCGGGCGAATGCGCCGCGGGACGCGGCATGGCAGGCGCCGCCCCTTAGTGGGGGTTGCCGGGCCAGAGACTCCCCCCCCCCCGTGCCTGGTCTTCCAGGCGGCCCACGGGGGCACGGGAGGAGGGGCTAACTCAGGACCACGGGGGGGGCGGAGGGGGGAGGGGGCCGCCCCGGAAGTGGCTGGGGTACCTGGGATTGGTTTGGGGTGGGGGGAACAGGAAGCCGGGGGGGGGGGGTGGAGAAGACCCTACAAAAGGGTAGGATCGTTTCACGAACGATCTCTTCCCCCGGTTTCCTGCCCCCGCCAGGTGTGGTCCACGAAGAAGCATGTCCCACCCGCCCTCCCTTTATGAAGAAATATGTTGTAATGAATTTTGCTTCTTTTTCAGGTCGCCCGGCGGAGTTACATTGCGATCCCTGTAGCAAAGCGCTGTCAGGCCCATAGGGGAATGCACAGCCAACAGATTAGATCTTACGGTGCCCCAGGAGTACTAGACTCAGGGGAGGCCCTGGGAAAAAGGGGAGGGAGATAGGGGTCTTGGAAACCATTCCAAACCCAAAGGAGAGGGGCGGGGGGGGATCAAAAGAACGAAGCTCAAAAATACAACAAAGGTATACAAGGGGAAGCCTCCGGGGGGGGGGGGGAGGAATTTGGGGATGAGGGTCTCGAGTAGAGGCTGTGCTAGAGAAGAAGGTGGGACTGTGAGTCAAAGTAGTATGGGACACTAGTACATATGGACATCGCAGGACGATGACTTTTTAGGCAGGGAGAAAGTGGTGGGTCGGCACCGGAGGTCGGGGCCGGCCCGGTGTAAAGTGGTGGGTCGGCACCGGAGGGCGGGGCCGGCCCGGTGTATGTATGAGATATTGGGACACTGTCGGTGGTGTCTGTATAGGAATTTCCAGTCGCACGGCGCCAAGGGGCGACCTGCGTTAGTTAGAAGGGGACCTTGGGGACGCAGAGAGGGGAGGGGGCGGGCAGAGCTGCATTTGGGTCAATGGACCAAAGTTAAGAGGAGAACTAAACGATATCGATGGGGGCAAGTGGAAATCAACGACAGATGAACACGGGGTAGAGAGAAGATAGACAGGGCCGGGGTACCCCGGAGGCGTCCGTACGACGCCGACGGAGAGGGGGGAGGGGGCGACCCTAGGTAACCTCACACGGAGTAGAAGAACCTGTGGTGTGGTGAATTACGGATCGTATGTAAGATAACTCCAAGACTTTATGCAAAATAAAGCTGCTGTGGCATTAACACTTCCAATCGTACAACTTGTCTCTGCCTATTATTGTTTGCTCAGGGAAGGTGGAGGCGGGAAGGCCGGCACGGGAGAAAGGGTGGGGGGGAGGGGCAGGGGAGGTGGTGCCGGCCTACACGACAGCCGGATTAAGGGGGGGTGGGGGGTAGGGGGGGGGAGGTGAATGGCGTTAGGATGCCCCCGCTAAGGTCTATAGGCCGAGGGGATGTGGGGATCAGCGGTGGGGTTCTTCAGTATGGGGTTGGCAGTGCTGGCCCAGGAGGGACTTCGAAGAGGAGTAGGTTAAAGAGGGAGTCGCAGTGAGAGGAGCTGACGGTACCAGTTATTTCATAATTTCCGCTGCAGAGTGGCAGCGGGCGAACGCGATGCGTTTGCTTAGGGAGGATGGGTTGGAGTTAAAACACGGTGAGTATGGCAACCTGAAAATTGGCAGAAAGCCATTATCCATTTATAAAAGCAGCAGGGGGGTGACTTCGAGCTTTGCCCTTCGATGCTTCTCTTCAGCAAGCCTTTGTTCATCAGGCAAGGTGTCCTTTGTGAGTCCGCTACCCTACCGCTGCCAAACAAAGCGACGAAGCTCCCCTCACCCCCAATTCTTCCAGTAAGCTGAGCTGATTATAAACAGCAGAGAACCGTGGCACGGGAAAGGGCAACCAGCAACCACCCGCGCGACCCGCAGCACGGGCCGCGTGCCACGAGAAGCGAGACAGACAAGGAAAGTGACACCAGGGGACCGAGATGCAAGCGGATGCAAGGCAGCAATTACCACAATCTAAAAGCACTTTCTATCCTACCGAGGTGGCTCGTTACTGCCGCAGAGACAAGGATGCGCTTGAATGCCACTTGAACTAACAGCTCACATTTTTAACAAATAATACACTATTCAATTAAGTAGCAGATTTGAATGTTCCATTACTGAGTGAAAACAACACACTTGCAAACATGTTTCTTTCGACCTTAAAAATAGTAGCATTGTACTTTTTTTCATACATGCTCTTTATTATGAAATGCGTATTATAAGATAATTGTGTGCTGAGTATAGTATTTACTTCCTTCCTAGATTTTGTCATTTAGTTATGCCATAAGCAAGTCATGTTATTATGACCGAACACAATGACAGCCATTGTATGGACTGTGCAGAAAGCGAACAGCTATGCTGTGAATTCAACCTGTAACTTAATAGAGAAACACAAATGATGCTACGCGGCTGAGCTGTCTGTAACGTTTTCAAGGATGCACACTGCATCACACAAAAGGAACAAATAAGAGAGAAAATAGCACACGAGTGCGTTCAACTCAGGGACACAACATCAGAGGGCATGAAAGTCACAACAAGGAATTTGGGATGTGTGAGGAATTCGACCATCCGCACGGTGGGTGTGCACTCGCCCGTTTATTTTTTGAAATTGTATATGAAATTGAATGATGGTAGCTCAACCTCAGGGCTAATCCGCACAGATTTTCCTATGCTCGCTGCACGACATACACATAGAGTTGGAATATGACAGCCAGCAGTACACCATGTCATCTCCAAAGGGGGAGGGCTAAACCTTCCACCTGCCATGACCAGCCTAAATAACTAACAAAGGCTCCATGGATCTGTCATGTCCTTTCGTTGAGCCAGGTAGCTGGTGGATGCATGTGATTACTAATCAGAGTTTATTTCAAACAGGCCCACATGGGGCCAGGGTGCAGAGACTAACAAAGAAGACAGAACTCCCCCCCACACCCTTTCATGTGCACTGTGTCAACCAGATGCCAGCTCCCACCTTCAGTATCGATTGACAGAGAAATGTCATGTTTCCTGTCCTCCCTCTGGACTCATTCGTGACCTCTCTGACTCTCTCTCACTCACTATTCTCCCCTCTGGCCTGACTCACTCTGAAGGGCACACTCTTCATTTTCTGATCTCCTCAGACCTTCCCCTCTCTGTCCCTCTCACCACTCCTGTCTCCTGGAGTAATCATTTTCTCCTCTCCTCCCACCTCACCCTCCCAACTCCTCAGGCCAAGCCACCTCCATCACTGCCACCCACCTTCTCGGTCATCCGACCCATGAAGCGCGTGTCAGCTGTGGCTTTCGCTGCCCCCTTCTCACCCACCCCACCCCTTTGGCGGACTGTCATCCTGACAAAGCCCTTTCCCTGCTCCACTCTGCTATATTTGATACTGTTGATATCCTTGCCCCTGTCATGAGAATCCGCCTGAAGCCCAAAGCCAAGTGCAACTCCTGGTATGACTCAGACCTCGTCACCCTAAAATGCAAGTGTAGGGTGGCCGAGAGAAAATGGCGTGCTTCATGTAAATCCTCTGACAGACTGGCCTGCCGCCTTCTCCAAAGGCAATACCGGCTCTCTGTCCTAACCAAGAAGAGAGCGCATATTCAAGTCTGCATCTCTGCGGCATCTAACAACTCGGCTGAACTCTTTAAAATCTGCAAGGAACTTGCCAATCCTGACGCAGTGTCTACCTCTCCTGTCTCCTCCCAGGCCCTCTGTATGGCACTGGCGTCTCACTTCATCTCTAAAACTCAGGACATCCTGTCCTCTCTCTCCTCCTATCCCCTCCGTCCCCCCACTCCTCCCTGCTCTTCCTCTGGCCTTTCCGCAGCCACCTCTCCTCTGTCCTTCTCTGCCTTTCCCCTGTTATCTGCAGACGAGGTTTCTAGACAAGTGTGATCTATGAAAGTCTCATCGAAACAGATTCATCCATGTTCCTCCAAAACTATCAAGGACCACATCGACTCCCTGGCTCCTGCCCTGGCTGACTTCTGAGATCACTCCTTTGCCACTGGAGTCTTCCCATCCCCCCTGAAGCACTCCCTTGTGCACCCTCTTCTTAAGAAACACACTGCCGACCCCTCCTGCCCGGCCAACTATCACCCAATCTCCATCACTCCCTTCCGGGGCAAGCTCCTGGAGAAACTGACTATCTCCCAGCTTAATCTCCACACTGAATCTGTTGGTTGTCTTCATTACCATCAGTGTGGCTTCAGAGCTGCCAGAAGCACGGAAACTGCTCTCCTGAACATCCGTGAAGACCTGCTCTCCAACCTTGACTCTAACACCCCTTGCGTCCTCATCCTGCTTGATCTCTCCTCTGCCTTTGACACTGTCAACCATGCCATCCTGCTCAACCGTCTCTGTGATAACCTGGGTATCACTGGTCAGGCTCTGGCATGGCTGACTTCTTTAGTCTCCGACAGAGCCTCTCAGGTCCAACTTAGGTCCTTCCCCTACGCTATCTTTTTCTCTACCTGTTGTGTCCCCCAGGGGTCTAACCTCTCTCCCTGGCTGTTCAACCAATACCTGGTACTCCTGGCCCACTGCATCGCTGCTCTATGGCCCAACTTTCAGTGCTATGTGGATGACACCCAACTCATCTTCAGGCTACCCTCGGCCTCCTCCTCTACTTCCCTCATCTCTCACTGTCTGTCTGCTATCCAGGAGTGGTGTGCCACCAATGAGCTCTGCCTTAATGCCAGTAAGACTGAGATTCTCCTCATCGGCACACCCGCTCCCTCCTTCCCTGTATCTCTCTGGCAGGCCTCTCTTGGCCCTCTTCCTGCTCCCACCTGCAAGGCTAAAAACCTCAGGGTCATCTTCGACTATGCACTCTCCTTCTCTCCTCACATCTCTGATGTCCCTAAGAAGTCACACTACCAGCTGCACCTCCTTAGAGGGATTCTTCCTTTCCTCTCCTTCCCCCAGAATCTCACTGTCTCCAGAGCCCTGGTTCTTTCTAGGCTGGACTACTGCAACAACATCTTTCTAAATCTGCCTGCCTCTACTCTCTGCCCTCTGTAATTCATCTGAAACAGGACTGCAAGACCTGTCCTGGGCCTCAAGCCCAAGGATCGTATCTCTCCAGGACTGAAATCTCTGCACCGGCCCCCAGTGGCTGTGAGGATTAAGTTCAAAAACCCTCTGCATTGTCCACAAGACCTTCTGGGGCCTGGGACCTCAATACCTTCAACTCTCTCTCCCTAAATACCTTCCTTCTCAAGCTATTTGCTCATCTGCCTCAAACTCCCTCAGGGTCAGTCGCTTCTCCAAGCAACAAGTTGGTGGTAGATCTCTTACTTCGGCTGGTGCCTCCCTCTGGAACAGCCTCCCTGCCCCCCTGAAACTTGAGGAGAATCATCTTCGGTTCCGGAAGCACCTCAAAACCTTTCTCTTTGCTTCTGCTTTTTCTCCTCCTCTCCCTTGCTGACTTCCTGGCTGACACTAAAATTACACTGGTTACCTGGCCACCCTCTGATCTGGGGCCCAGGTCTCCTCCCCTGCCAGTTGCACTCCTGCACTGTCTTCCTGGCAACCCCCACACTTGGGGACTGCTTTCTGTATCCCTACAGTCCCACTTCCACCACTTGACACGTGAGGTCTGGGTTTACCCTGCACTTGCTGCTGGCTGGCCGTACTTTTATTTATTTTCTTATCCCATGTACTGCACTGTCCTCTCCCCCTTCCCCAACACACCTCCCCTTCCCATGCACTTGTGCGATCTGAATGACACCTGGCCCAATAGGATCGTTGTCTGTCTTCCCTCTGTTCCCCCTCCCTTGCCTCGTCGCGCCTTGAAACACTTGTGTATAGGTGCGTTATAAATGCATTTTCATATCATATCACATCATATCATGTCTGGGATTGCGTGCTGACAGTAGTCATCCCCGCAGGGAGAGCCCATTCAGAAGGTAGGAGAAGGTAGGAGTAAGTGGTTTAATGGAGACAGAAATTCTGGTCTCAGCGCAGCTTCAAGGGAGACCTGTTGATTTAATCAGGAACCACAGATTGCTCCATTAACCAGAGAGACCCTTTGATACACAACACACAGGAAGATGGGTGGGACTTAGTATTACATGTTTTCACCCCTTTACCTTTTCATTTTCAAAGTACTCTGGTTATGACCTCCGATATACTGGAGGTTGTTGGTGGTGACCCATGATTGGTTCATTATTTATTCTATTTATTCATTACTGTATCCGATGTATTGCACCGCCCCACATTTCCCCCCTGCGCTTTCCATTTCCCCCTCCCCTGCACTTGTGCAGTATCAATGTCACCTGGCCTAGTAAGATCGTTGTCTCTGTCTTCCCTCTGTCCCCCCTCCCTTGCCTCGTTACGCCTTAAAACACTTGTGTATAGGCGCGTTGTAAATGCCATATCATATCATATCATTAAGGTAGGCTTAGCCTACACCAATCACTGTGGGTCATTTCACTTTAAAAGAGGGCTGAGCCCCTCTTTTGGCAGATCATCTGAAGGCTTCACCAGAAGCAGAAGGAAGAACTAATCATTGGATCCTGGCTGAAGGTACAGTCTGCCTTACATCTTCCACCAATGAAGGAAGGCCAGGAGGACCTCCAAGAGGGAAGCAAGATAATTCCCCTAAACATCGGCTAGGGAACAGAGTGAGATACTGAATCCAGTGGATCCTCCAGCAGCTCTAGAACCATTACCCAGCCAGCACAGAACTTTGTCTGCTGGGCTCTGCAGCAAGCTTCCTAGATGGGAAGTACTAGAGTGTCTCTGAACCAAACCAAGGACAAGGCAGCTGCCTGCAACCCTCTCCTCAGCTTTGGGCCGTCCACCTTAAAGAATGACACAAGCCCAGTGAAGAAGATAGGAGAAGTGCATCCACAAGCATCTACCGACGTCCTCCTTAAATGACATTTTCGAGCCAGTTGAGCCCCTGGAGCTACAACAGACTGTACTGCTGACTGTTGTACCGCCGCAGTCGCTAAAGCCATCCGAAATGCCTCAACCAGTGCTTTAGAACCCGCCGACCAGCACTGAGACAATGATTCCTGACCCCGATCCCCTGTGTAGGCCTGCCTGCAGCTGTCCGTCCAGCTTTTCTCACCAAACTACTTGCCGCCTGATACCCGCAGCTGTCTCCTGTCAGGATGTGCTGTAACATCCTGATGAGCAGCCCCTCCACATTGTTTAGTGGGAGGTCCGCCGCTGCGGTCCCAGGGGCAGGAAGTGATGTTGGGCTACGTAGGAGGGTGGAGGAAAGGGAAGGCAGTTGTTAGCATGCGGTTAATAAAGTAAGACGTGTTTAATGAGCCCCGTGTCCTGCGTAGTATTGCACGCATGAGTGAGGGAGCGAGCGGTGTGACCGGGAGTTCTACAATGGCGACGAGTAGGTAACCGTCGACCCGGCGTGTCAGGAGGTCTGTCGCCAGACAGCTGGAGCACGTCGGCGCACCTCCCCGAGGCTGACCCTGCAAGCAACTCAGGACAAGGAAGGCCCGCATCACATAGCAGCCTGCCGGACAACCCGAGGGAGGCACAGCAGTGTGGCCCCACCACCTTCTGACAGCAGCGGTGTCCATTGGTCCCCGACAGCGGGAGGAGCCCGGTGGCCACATGAAAAGCCCAGATAGAGGCAGCGGCAATCCTCAAACTGGGGGAGCTGAGAGCTACACCAGCCAGAAAGGCAGCACGGTAATCCTGCATTGCAAAGGCACGCAACACAAGCCATATATATAAGCGGCTGATGAGAGAATCTTCCCCTGAAGGCACATGTAGTGGGAAGCATTTGCACAGTCTGGGCCACAAAAAGGTTGGGGTGACCCAACAGAATAGAGGCACCAAAATCAAAGGACACACGCGCAGAACCTGGCAGGCAACCTGAAGAAGGTTAAACCCCCTCAGTGGTCAATCCATCACAAATAACTTGACAATACCCCTAAAAGACTCCTCACGCTATACCAGAAGCATCTCCTAACCCCTGCATCATGTCAGATCCGGTGGCATCATCAGCCTCATCAGCACCGACAGCATCCTCGTCGAGACCAGAGGGGACAGCAGATGCAAATGCCACTCAGGTACCAGCAGCAGGAGGGGCAACCCAAGTGTTGCACATGCCCACTCCATTTGACTTGAGAAACACCACCAACCTGGGCCCCCGCTGGGCCACATGGCTAAGGGACTTCAAATTTTACGTGGGAGCCATAGGCCTCTCGGACGACTCCAGACAAAAAAACACCCTGTCCGTGGCGGTAGGACCAGCAGTCAGAGACATTGCAGGCGAACTACTAAACCTGGACACCACTACCTACGGAGAACTACATGGCAAGCTATCGGACTACTACGCTCCCCATACCAACATCGACTACATATATTCCACACCACCAGACAAGAAAAGGGTGAGTCCCTCGATAACTTCGTGATGCGCCTCTGCATCAAACTTAAGTACTGCGAATTCCATCGGTACGCCAACGAGGAGGCATTGCGATCACAGGTCATAGCGGGATGCATATCGAACCTGTTAGGAAGCAATTACTGCAAAAACAGAGAACACTTGAGGAAATTCTGGCTCTAGCCAGGATGGAAGCAGCTGTGGAATCACAGTTGGACAGTCTTGGCAACATAGCCATACAACAGACTGCAACGCATCAAGACCAAATCAACAAACTGGACACTTTTGCAAGCCAAGGCAGCAAGCGATTAGAGGCCACATGCTACAGGTGCGGGTACTAATACCCACACACAGGAGAATGCCCAGCGGTGGGCCAACAACATGCCACCTGTGGCGTGATGGACCACTTGAGGACCACATGCAAGTATGCACCCACACCCACGCCAAGCAGACAAAGAACTCAAGAACGCAGAAGGACCTCCCGCCAAAGCCCTCCAGACACAAGACCAGACAATGACCCAAGAACACAACGCAGAGAGGACAGAGAACGTAGAAGCATCTATACCAGGGAGGACAGGCAACCATTGGACGTGTCAAGGCGCAGCCAGAGAAGACGATTCGTTAGATACATTGAGATGTGGTCACCCTCGACCAGCGAAACCCCATCATCCGAGGATGAGCAGAGAAAGAAGGGCTACGTCTGGGTGCTTAACAACGAAACAGCCACCCAACATCGCCCCATCCTCACGCTGCAAGTAAATGACACACCCCTGGAGTTCATCATAGATACGGGAGCCACTGTTAACATCATCACTTGCGCGTTCTCAATGTCACTGGGCCTAGTAAGATTGTTTTTATTTTGTGCTGTGTTCTCCCTTCTCCCTTGCCTAGTCGCGCTCTGAAACACTTGTGTACGAGCGCGATACAAATAAAATACCATATCATATCATATCAGTGAACAGGCCTACAACTCTCTGACCGGTCCACCAAAGATACACAAGGCCACAGTGGATATATACCCATACGGCGCAACAACTCCTCTTTCATGCAAAGACACCATCACAGCTTGGTGCGCGCACAAGTCACACGCTGCGAAGATACCACTACACACACTCAAGACGGAGGCCAACAGCGGCTGCATCCTGAGCTTTAAAACGGCTGTTGACATGGGCCTGGTGCACATTCTATATCAAGTAATGGCCCACAAATACTTCACGAAACCGGAGCAATTGAGGAAGCATTTCCGAAACTGTTCAAAGGGCTAGAAAAGCTTACAAACAGGATGTCCACCTACACATCAACCCTGACATCCCACCAGTGGTGCAGCACTATAGGGGGATACCCGTAAACATACAGAGGCAGGTGGAAGAGGAGTTAGAAATACTTATCAAGTCACAAGTCATAGAGCGAGTCCGTCACTGGCCCGACTCCATGGGTGTCTCCCATAATCCCTGTCCCCAATAAGTCCCCAGACGGGTCGATTAGCCTGTGTGTCGACATGAGAAGGGCGAACATGGCAATCAAAAGAGAGAGACATCAAGCACCATGAATCACACATATGATTCACCACCTGCACGGAGCCAAGACATTTTCAAAACTAGACTTAACAAAGGGGTATCAACAAATAGAGATAAGCCTTGAATCGCGATACATCACGACATTTGTAACCCACATCGGACTTTTCCAATACAAGAGGCTCAGCTTCGGCATATCCTCGGCCGCAGACATTTTTCAGGAGGAGATCCACATGGTAATACGACACGTGCCAAACTGCCTAAATTACTTCAATGATGTACTAGTGTTCGGAAAGACCAAGGAAGAGCACGACGTGGCCCTACACTGAGTGTGCGCCACATTGGAAGCAGCAGGCCTCAATCTCAACAAGGACAAATGCGAATTCAGCAAGGGGTCCCTACGATTTTTCGGACACATCTTTTCGGACAAAGGGATGCATCCAGACCCAGACAAAGTGGCTACGCTCAATATGGCCTCACCCTCCACGAACACACAGAGCTATGCTCCTTCCTTGGACTTGCCAGCTATTGCTCAAGGTACTTAAAGGTCTATGCCACAGTAAGCAACCCTCTACGCCTACTCACTCGTAAGGATCAACCCTTTGAGTGGTCCAAGGACTGCTAGCAAGCGTTCGAAACCATCCAAAACGCCATCGCCAAAGCAGAGGACATGGCATACTTTGATGCGCAACGGAACACGGAAGTGATTGTCGACGCCAGTCCTGTAGGTCTGGGTGCCATCCTTACCCAGAAAGACCCAGCAAGCCCATCCAATGTATTCATTGTGGCGTACTCCAGCAGGAGTCTCACTACCACAGAACAAGCGTACTCCCAAGTGGAGAAAGAGAGCCTGGCGGTGGTATGGGCTTGTGAATATTTCCATCTGTTTTTATACGGCAAAGAATTCACAGTCATAACTGACCACCAAGCCCTGCTCACGATCTATGGTGACCCCAAGGCAAGAATGCCTCCGAGAATCCCAAGGGGGGGGGGTTGCGCCTAGAATTCTGTCATCAAACACCACCCGGGCAAAGAGGACAATCCAGCAGACTACTTGTCCCACCATCCCACAGGCCCAGCGGGCAATCAACCGTCCATAGAGGACGAGTACATCAATTACGTGGTCCACCACCTGCAACCGCTCCCTGTAGGGTGGCCAGAGATGGTCGCCCAATCAGAACAGGCGTATAGTCTGGCACGGCATACTGCTAGACAAACGGGCCCATATGAAACAGCAAGCCAGATGTGAACCAAAGACAGTAAAGGACAACATCATGCGGTTGGACCAGGTCAGAGACGAACTCTCCATCGTAGAGGATCATGTCATCCTAAAGGGATACAAGGTTGTCATACCCGAGTCCCTCCGTGAGAAGATGGTCCAGCTTGCACATGACAGACACAGGGGGATGGCAGCAACCAAACGGCTACTCAGACAAAAGGTATGGTTCCCCAAGCTGGATACCTTGGTGGAACCGCTGGTGGGGGGATGCATGACATGTGCGCAAGTAGCCCCGCCACCAGATCTGAATCTGTTGCAAATGTCCCACTCCTGGAACAAGTCTGGGACGAATTGGGTGAGGACATGTTTGGCCCACTCAGGAACGGCACATTCGTACTGGTACTGATAGATGAACATTCACGCTTCGCAAAAGCGCAACTGGTCGAAAGCACAGCCGCTATCTGCATCATCCCAGCATTGGACCGTATCCTATCCGCATACGGAGTCCCGAGAATAATGAAGTCTGACAACGGCCCACCGTTCACCAATGTGGACTTCCAGACTTTGCAAAATACATGAGTTTCCAACACAGGAAAATAAACCCAGGTGGCCACAAGCGAACGGCATAGTATTGCACGCATGAGTGAGGGAGCGAGCGGTGTGATTGGGAGTTCTACATCTCCTACCTGGAACTCTGTCCCAGAACCTGCAAAGCACCCTGAAACTAGCTCAACCCTCTCAAGCACCAAGAACTCCTACAGTACAAGTTACATTGTGCTTCTGCCCCCTTGGTTCTTTTCCGAAGGCCCCTGGAGACATTGTAAGACCCATTGCTCCCTTTGTGCTGAAGCCAAATATCCTTGAACTGTTGCAATTATTTGCTATAAGGACTACCCTTATGTCAATATCAAGAGTGCATCCCTTTTCCTTCTGTGAAACTGTCTGACCTCTGCACTCCTTTACAGGATGGGTTATATTTAGTAGTGTTGCTAGAACTGTCTTTTGTGAAAATTATAAAGTAGATATGTTCATACAGCCTTGACTGGACAGTCCCTTTTATCATTGGGTAATAATTGTATTTTTTTCGCTGTGTGGCAACTAACCAACGATCCACGACCTTGCAGAGATAAGCCTAACGTTCCGTCCATGTTACCAAAATTGGACATGGAGGTTTATAATTTACTTGTGTTTCCAATCCGTTTGGATTACTTCTGGTGTACTAGAGGTGTGGGGCTGATTGATGGTTTAGAAACCGATATTCAACGCTGGACCACTGGCTCCCCGGAGGTTGATTCGGCACAGGATGCACTCGGCTTCTTCAGATAAATGCACTGGATTGGCAGTAGAGCATGTTAATTCTACTGTACACAGTAGAATTCTGCGTGCAACCTTGCTGCCAAGCAGGAAAAGCTGGATTCCGTTCAACATGTTTCAACCCACCGTTCTCCCTCTTACTTGTACATTCACAATCATTGTTTTTAAGATGTGCGTGATCTGCAAATGATGTTGTGGAAATTCTGGCTTTTTTATCTTTTATCTATCTGTAATGTTTTTGTTTCCTTCTCCATTTATAATTATAGGCCTACAAGCACCAGAATGCAACATTCTGTGAGCTTTCACGCCAGGAGTAGCTGAACAACTTTAACCTGACAAATGACAACTCAAGATCTCGGTCCACTCTATTACTATTTAAGGCTTAAAGAATCTTTCTACTAAGTCTGCGTTGTGTCAATCTTTGATTTGAGCACGTGTCGTGTTGTTCTGCATGATGGCACCATTCACTCCAGCTTTGGATGCCCTAATGTGTACCAGTCCTACATTAACACAATAGCAGGGCGACTCTGGCCACTGAAATGTACCCTGGGCTTGTACCCAGACACGGGGCGCTTCTTGAAAGGATAACTCCTTGCGACCATCAAAGATTCCAAGGCAGAGGCACCTGGTGGGAGGCTGCGAATGATCTAGCGCAGGTGTGTGATCTGAAAGCACAATAGGGAAGAGGCTGACTCTACCCCTGACCTACTGGCTTGTGAGATTGATCAGGTGTCCTATACGCTTGTCTGCCTGAACCAGCAGAGCCTTCAGCCAGCACACCCTGGAAATACAGAGGGGTGCCTCTGGCTGTAATTGGAGTTATGCCCATGACCTCAGGTTACTCCAGGTGCAATAGAATAAAACTCACGTTGACAAGGCCTGAGGTGCTTCTCAATCACCAGACACCTGCATCTGATGTAATGTCACGTTATGTTGTGCGGTCTTTCGTCTCATGTCGTCTTCCATATGTATGGTTCCTCGCGCTTTGCGTTCTGCGGGCGATGTGATGTCATGGAACTGGTTGCGGTGGGAAGTTAGTAGCTGGTTCTGCATTGCAACCTTTGACTACAACTCCTATCATCCCTACCCAGCATAGTCAATGGTTTGTAGTCTAAAACATCTGGAGAGCCGCAGTTTGCAGAGCCTTGCAGTTGAGGGAGGAGCCCAAGGTCACGGTTGCTCACGTGCTGATGAAGGAAGATCCAAGGGCATGATGCTTTGGGTGCAGGTTCGCTTTTATTTTGTTTGGAGGGTCAATGGCCTTTGCCATCAGGCCTTGGCACAGTCAAGTATTGGAATGAATCTGATCGAGGGTGGGTTTCTGTGGAGACCCCAGTTAATTAATGCATGCATGCATGGCATGTGATTTGGGGTTGTGGTCAAGGGAGGTTGGTATGGAGTGTTTCAGTGTTATAGTGAAGAGGGTGAGCGCAGAGCTGATAAGGATGGGAGAGTGGAAGGTTACTAGAGAGTTTGAAAAGTGCTGGGGGCAAAGCAAGGCTGCCGTGTGCAGCTGCAGGAGTGTGCCACCTGTCTTCTCCACAAAGCGGTGCTGCCGTGTGCAGCTGCAGGAGCGTGCCACCTGTCTTCTCCACAAAGCACTGCTGCCATGTGCAGCTGCAGGAGTGTGCCACCTGCCTTCTCCACAAAGCAGTGCTGCTGTGTGCAGCTGCCGCAGAATGCCACCTGTCTTCTCCACAAAGCAGTGCTGCCGTGTGCAGCTGCTGGAGCATGCCACCTATTTCTCCACAAAGCGGTGCTGCTGTGTGCAGCTGCATGAGCGTGCCACCTGTCTTCTCCACAAAGCGGTGCTGCCGTGTGCAGCTGCAGGAGCGTGCCACCTGTCTTCTCCACAAAGCACTGCTGCTGTGTGCAGCTGCAGGAGAGTGCCACCTGTCTTCTCCACAAAGCAGTACTGCTGTATGCAGCTGCAGGGGCGTGCCACCTGTCTTCTCCACAAAGCAATGCTGCCGTGTGCCACCTGTCTTCTCCACAAAGCAATGCTGGTGTGCACAGCTGCCGGAGCATGCCACCTGTCTTCTCCACAAAGCAATGCTGCCGTATTTAGCTGCAGGAGCGTGCCACCTGTCTTCTCCACAAAGCATTGTTGCTGTGTGCCACCTGTCTTCTCCACAAAGCAATGCTGCCATGTGCAGCTGCCGGAGCGTGCCACCTGTCTTCTCCACAAAGCAATGCTGGCGTGTGCAGCTGCCGGAATGTGCCACCTGTCTTCTCCCCAAAGCAATGCTACCGTATGCAGCTGCAGGAGCGTGCCACCGGCTGCCGCAGTGCGCTATCTGTCTTCTCCACAAAGCACTGCTGCCGTATTTATCTGCAGGAGTGTGCCACCTGTATTCTCCACAAAGCAATGCTGCCGTGTACAGCTGCAGGAGCATGCCACCTGTCTTCTCCACAAAGCAATGTTGCTGTGTGCCACCTGTCTTCTCCACAAAGCAATGTTGCCGTGTGCAGCTGCCGGAGCGCGCCACCTGTCTTCTCCCCAAAGCAATGCTGCCGTGTGCAGCTGCAGGAGTGTGCCACCTGTCTTCTCCACAAAGCACTGCTGCTGTGTGCAGCTGCAGGAGTGTGCCACCTGCCTTCTCCACAAAGCAGTGCTGCTGTGTGCAGCTGCCTGAGCATGCCACCTGTCTTCTCCACAAAGCAGTGCTGCCGTGTGCAGCTGCCGGAGGATGCCACCTGTCTTCTCCACAAAGCAGTGCTGCCGTGTGCAGCTGCTGGAGAACGCCACCTGTCTTCTCCACAAAGCAGTGCTGATGTGTGCAGCTGCAGGAGCATGCCACCTGTCTTCTCCACAAAGCACTGCTGCGGTGTGCAGCTGCAGGAGACGCCCAACTGTCATTTCCACAAAGCAGTGTTGCTGTATGCAGCTGCAGGAGCGTGCCACCTGTCTTCTCCACAAAGCAATGCTGCCGTGTGCCACCTGTCTTCTCCACAAACCAATGCTGCCATGTGCAGCTGCCGGAGCGCGCCACCTGTCTTCTCCCCAATGCAATGCTGCCGTGTGCAGCTGCCGGAACGTGTCACCTGTCTTCTCCCCAAAGCAATGCTGCCGTATACAGCTGCAGGAGCGTGCCACCGGCTGCTGGAGCGTGCCACCTGTCTTCACCACAAAGCACTGCTGCTGTATTTAGCTGCAGGAGCGTGCCACCTGTATTCTCCACAAAGCAATGCTGCCGTATACAGCTGCAGGAGCATGCCACCTGTCTTCTCCACAAAGCAATGCTGCTGTGTGCCACCTGTCTTCTCCACAAAGCAATGCTGCCGTGTGCAGCTGCCAGAGCGCGCCACCTGTCTTCTCCACAAAGCAATGCTGCCGAATACAGCTGCAGGAGCGTGCCACCTGTCTTCCCCACAAAGCAAAGCTGCCGTATACAGCTGCAGGAGCGTGCCACCTGTCTTCTCCACAAAGCAATGCTGCCGTATACAGCTGCAGGAGCGTGCCACCTGTCTTCTCCACAAAGCAATCCTGCCGTGTGCAGCTGCCAGAGCGTGTCACCTGTCTTGTCCACAGTGTGCAATTACAGATGGCATTGGGGAGGAACATTAAAGAATTATAAACATGTGGCACGTTTACCCCCTGGCAATTGGCATTCACATCATAATAAATTGGCACAGAAATAGAAATGTTAGTTGGCCTTGGTTTCTCCCAGATGGAAAATCACTGAGCCAGGCTCCAGGCCACATTCTGGGTAACACCTTCCTCTGACTCTCCTTGGCCATTCTCTTCCATAGGTCACCTGCGAATTTCCTTCTCTTTCTCTTGTGAAAATGGAAAACAAGCAAAGTGCAACAGACTTCCCATTAGAACATGGTTCCCCAGAGGCAGCCGGTTCAGCACACAGTTTCTCAACACCTTTAATTATGCCAGCTGATCAGCAATGGACTCCATGGTGTTCCAGCACCTCGAGCAATGGAAATCCACACTGCCAAGCTCCTGAATTCACAGAAGATCTTATTAAAACAAGAATCAGGCAGCTACAGAAGATGAGCTTCACTCCACTCAATCTTCTGATCTTCTCGGTGATGAAAGAGCTGAATTCATTCATAATAAGGGGATTAATATTCTGTCCAAAATTCAGGTCAAACGCGCTATCAATCCTGGTAATTTTTTCAATATGAGTTGAATCGCAAAATCGTATCCTCCTATTCAATGGGAATTTGGGTCTCTATCAGAAAAAAAAAACCTCAACACTTCACAGCAAAAAAAATCCCTCCTGGCTCACGTTGAGATCTACGTCCAGAGAAGGTAACTGTGACAAATCAACTTCCGGGGCACCAGTGGTCCAGGGATGAATATCGGTTTCTAAACCATCATTCAGCCCCACACCTCTAGAACACCTGAAGGGATCCGAACAGTTTGGAAACACAAGATAATTATAAATCTCCTTGCCCAATTTTGGTAATGTGGACGGAGCGGCAGGCTTATCTCTGCAAGGTCATGGATCGATGGTTAGTTGCAACACAGTGAAAATACAATTATTACCCAATGATAAAAGGGACTGTCCTGTCTAGATTGAATAACAATATCTACTTTATCATTATTCAGCAGACAGTTCTAGCACACTACAAAATACAGCCCACCCTGTAAAGGAATGCAGAGGACAGTTTCAAGAAGGAAAAACTATGCACTCTGGATACTGACTGTAGGATAGTCGGTTAAGTAATTAATCACAATAGTTCAAGGATACTTGGCTTCAGCACTACTCTCCTCTCCGCGAGTAGGAGCTTTCTAGCCACTACCTCATTAACAGCCGGAACAATTACTGGGCCACTTAGACTGTGCTGAGGCCTGGGACCTGCAGGATGTCGCACTAGTCCCGGACCTCACGGACACTCTAGTGTGTTGATTAACCATGCTTGCCCCCCCAGCGGGATGGTTGGCGAGAAACACTGCTCATGCTGTCTTCCACTTCCTCCTCCCGAAGGTCTTTTCTGTTCGAGTACATGGGGCCTAGCCCATCCCCTGGGGCCTTCTGTCCAACCGGCCTCGCTTTTACCCAAGCTTGAAGGCTGGTCAGGAACTCAGGTTTATCAACCTTGGTGCTGTGGGGAAGTCCCCTCTCTTGACATAGGGTGCGCAGGACATCCTTGCTCATGCCTTTCACAGTCTCTATGTCAAGATCCATGATTATTACAAATACCTAGCAGTGCCTACATGTTGCCTGCAACAGTACTTTTACTGTTGCGTGACTAAGCTGTGTGGAAGGCTCCAACTAGATTTGACCACCTGCCAGAAATGTGACAAATCACCTTCCGGGGCACCAGTGGTCCAGGGATGAATATCGTTTTCTAAACCATCAATCAACCCCACACCTCTAGTACACCAGAAGGGATCCAAATCGATTGGAAACACAAGCAAATGATAAACCTCTTTGTCCAATTTTAATAACATGGACAGAACGGCAGGCTTGTCTCTGCAAGATTGTGTATTGATGGTTAGTTGCAACAGAGCGAAAATACAATTATTACCCAATGATGAAAGAGACTCCAGTCAGGGCTGTATACACATATCTACTTTATTTACATCAGAACAAACAATTCTAGCAACACTATGAAATACAACCCACCCTGTAAAGGAAAGCAGAGGAAAGACAGTTTCAAAGAAGGAAAAGGGATGCACTCTGGATACTGACAGGAGGGGAGTCGGTATGCTTAGTAACCACAACACTTTAAGGTTTCTTTGCTTCGGCACAAAGGGAGCAATGGGTCTTAATATGTCTCTAGAGTAGTTCTGGGAAGGGCAGGGGGACAGAAACACAGTTTACTTTGTGCTGTAGATGTTCTTTATGCTTGACAGAGTCAAGTCGGCTTTAGGGCACCTTGCAGGCTTCTTTGACATAGTACAAGATGGGAGTCAGCTGCGGGTATCAGGCGGCAAGACGGCTCAGCAAGCGAATCTGGACAAACAGCTGCAGGCTGGCCTACATGGCAGCTCAGTGTCGGGAATCGTGTCAGTGCTCGTTGGCGGTTTGAAGCACTGGTTGAGACATCTATGATGTCTTTAAGCAACTGCGGCTTGACAATGGTCAGCGTTGTAGTCAGTTGCAGCTCTAGGAACTTGCCTGGCTAAAAAATGTCCTTTAAGGCGGACGTTGGTAGATGCTCGTCGAGGCACTTCTCCCAGCTTCTTCAATGGGCTCATGTTGTCCTTTAAGGCGGACAGCACACAGCTGTGGAGTGGGTTGCAGGAAACTGCCTTGTCCTTGGTTTTGGGTTCAGAGACCTTCTGGCACTCGGTGTCCAGGGAGCTTTCTGCAGAGCCTTGCAGGGCATGCTGTGTGCTGGCTGGGTTCCAGTCCTGGAGCTGCTGGAGGGTCCTCTGGATTCAGTATCTCCCTCTATTCTCTGGGAGATGTTATGGGGAGGGATCTTGCTTTCCTCCTTGGAGGTCCTGGCCCTCCTTCACTGGCAAATGATGTAAGGTAGACTGTACCTTCGGCCAGGGTCCAATTATGAATTATTCTTGCTACTCCTTGCAACACCTTCAGAAGATCTGCCAAAAGAGGGGCTAAGCCCTCTTTTAAAGCCAAGTGGACAACAGTGATTGGTGTAGGCTACGCCTATGTTAATGAACCAATCCTGGGTCCGAACCAATAATCTCCTGTATGCATGAGGTCATAACCAGAGTGCTTTGCAACAGAAAAGGTTAAGGGGTGAAAAAAAGTGATACTAAGTCCCACCCATCTTCCTGTCCGTTGTTGATCAAAGAATCAAAGAGTCTCTCTGGTTAATGGCTCTGTGTGTGATTCCTGTTTAAAGCAACATGTCTCCATTGAAGCTGCAGTGAGACCCGACTTCCTAACTCCTACAAACCACATTCTCTTACCTGATTAATGTGATCCGCCGGCCGGGAAGGCTTACTGTAAACATGTAGTGACAGACATGACAGTTCATTGTCAATGACACTGAGGGTGGGAGCTTGCTTTAGGTTGACACAGTTACATATGAACGTTTGTTGGGGTTTCCTGTCTCCTTTTTTAATCTCTGCAGCCAGACCCCATGTGGGCCTGTTTGAAGTACACTCTATTAGTATAGTAATCGCTGCTACTAGCTGCAAGGCCTAACAAAAGAGCAGGGCTGATCCATGTCGCCTTTGTTAGTTAATCAGGATGGCCATAGCAGGCAGAAGGTTGCCCCCACCCCCTTTTCTGGAGATGACATGGTGTACTCCTGGCTACCATATCCCAACTAAATATGACAGGGCAGACTATGCCTGTAGGCTGTGTAAACGGGTCTATGCCTATGTGGTGTGGGGAGCATAGGAAAATGTGTGTTGATCAGGCCAGCACATTTTCCTGTGGTTGGCCTACCATCATTCCATTTAATTATACATTTCAAAAAATCTCAGGTGAGCACATATCCACCGTGCGGATGGTCGAATTCCTCACAATAACCACCCCAGTTTACTTCTACCTTATAAAAGGGAAGGAGTGAGCCCGCTTCACCTAGCAAATGTTTGCCTCTCATATCAAGAGTTTCTTTTATCTGCAACTTTATTGAGTCATCCACTACCTTTTAACTGACAAAGCATGTGGAATTGCCAGCACTTCTTGTTTACAGGCAGCTGGGCTTCAGTGATGGGCGCAGCACTGCCATAGGTGCCACTTCAAGGGTGGCAAACATCAGGGGGATGGTTGATGCTGGCTGTATTAGTATCTTGGTATTATTAGACCTTTCCAACACTTTGGAAGCTGCCAACCATCCCATCTTCCTGGGTCGACTGCTACACATACCCACCGGGCGAGTTCTTTCCTGGATACAAAGATCAAAACCCTTCTTCAGAGCAGATGAGAGTCAGTGACTGTGAATTCCATGGGATCCTCCTCTCCGAAGACTTCCTGTGGCGCTCCTGAATGAGCCATCCTCACTCCATGATCTGACATGATAGGATATTTTATTAATAGCGCGCCAATACACAAGTGTTTCAAAGCGCGAAGAGGCAGGGGAGAGGAAACAGGGGGAGGGGGGTACAGGACAACAATCTGACTAGGGCCCAGTGACATTGAAATGGCGCAAGTGCAGGGAAGAGCAAACGGGAAGAGTGCCGGGGAAGGAGAGGGGAGTAAGTGCAGGACATAGGAACAACATCAAGAAACAAGTGCGGCCAGCAGGTGACAGTGCAGGATTAAGCGCAGAAAACAAGTGATAGTGCCGGCAGAGAGGTTGTAGTGTTTCAGATACAGGCCCAAGTGCTCGGTTGCCAGAAGGCAGTGCAAGTGTACAACTGGGAGGGCAGGGACCTGGGCCCGTGGTTCAGAAGAGGGGCCAGGTAACCAGTGCAATAACAGACAGGAGATCAGCAGGGGAGAGAATCGTCACTATTTAATTCCTACTTTCAACCTTTCTCATGACTTTGGTGTTGCTTTTGTATACACCTGCTGGGGACGTCCAGCTCGGATTGCGGTTGGATGGGGTTTTCTCATGGGTCTGTGTGCTGTCAGGAGCCGGATTTATCAGAATTCTCCACATGATTCTGTTAGAAAAACTGAACTCCAAATACGCTGTTCTGATTGGCTGAGCAGAATCCATATCTTTGGCCGGATGTTGCCGGCAGGGTCCCAAATCAGGTCAATTAACTTCACAATCTAGATATTGCAATTGGTAGTCACATTTCTCTTGCCTGTAAGGTGATCGCGGTCACCTACATTACTCAAACTCACCCATTTAGTAAGCATTTTGCATTTACTTTAATCAAGTTATTGAGTTTAGCTAACACATCTTTTGGGAACCTCTTGACTTGATTGTAAAATGCAATCTATTAGGGTCTTTGTAATACTTACTTGTAAGGCTTCAGAGGACGCAGGATCCACGAGCCAGGATGTTATGTGAACGAGCCCAGACTTCAACAATGGGACCGGCTCCCAGTTCCTGAACGAGTTCAGTTAATGGCCCTTTGTTTGGTGCATTATCCCTGCATCACAAAGGCTGTTACTTCCACACAAAACCACAAACAATATACATATGTGACCCGGTGTTCCCTCCATTCACCAAATGCAAACATACCGGTCCCCTGCACACGCTCACCTGGTGACATGGAGAGTGGTGGGGATGGGGGAGGGGGCGCTGGGCAGAACCTTCTCTGCCCAGGAAGTCAGTCTGTGAACGTGTTATCAGTACCTCCCAGGAAAGAGCATCCTCACCAGTCCTGCACAAAGCGGCTCAAAGCTTTCCTCTTCTTAAAAGAGCTTCGAATAAGCGTCATCTCACCACTGCTGCATTTCTTTCCCTTTACTAGTCTGATTAGGGGTCGGCTTATGCATGTCTAGCGCCAAGATGCCCTTTAAGTGTGAGCTAAACTATCCCATAACAGCACCTATAAACACGGTCAGACTGTGGCGGAAGCATGTGTTTTGTGATATGAGTGATATGCTGTGGTACTTGCAAGTCCATGGTGTGTGTCTGGCCACACTGTATCCCG